>NC_092858.1:98018424-98024082 GCF_032062135.1 Pyxicephalus adspersus | reverse complement strand
AGACCTAAGTACAGACCCCAAGAAAGACCTCAGTACAGACAACTATTGCCGACATAGGTCCAGACCCCTAGACAGACTTCTGTCACAGACAACCAATGCAGAAAACTATTGCAGACATAGGTACAGATCACTAGACAGACTTCTATCACAGACAACCATTGCAGACCTCAAAACAGACCCCCAGACAGACCCCCAGACAGACTTCAGTCACAAACAACCTTTGCAGACCTAGGTACAGACCCCTAGACAGACTTCAGACAACCATTTGCAGACCTTGTGTATAATGCAGAACCACATTATATATGATGATGCCAAAGGGTATGTGACCAGCAGAGTGTAGGGGGAAACAGTTTTGGGGAATTAGTCCTGTAGCTTTAGGAAAGCCTACAAGAACATGCAAAAAGGTAAGTATGTTTACTTCTTTCAGCTCCCTAGACAAACCATGCATTGAGCGCATGCTGGCAGGTGAGTGGGTTGCACTGAATAAATTTATTGTAATTTAATAGTCTTTTCACGTGTCTTTTCACAGGTACAGTTTGCATTCAAGAGTACATGGGTGTCCTATATATAAGTATCTGGTGGTCCGGGAATGGGAGGGGAAAGGGGGGAATAAGGGGGGGAGGTAAGAAAAGGGGTGGTGGGAGTGGGGATGTTCCCTGTTGTCCCTAGGGGATTTAAGGTGTGTACAGTTGGGCCTCCCTCTTTGGTAAATACAATTCAGAGAATAATAGGGAGCACAGAGAGAGAACAAAGAAAGAGGTTCGAGGCTCAAAAGTATTGTGTCACACTATGAATGTATTAATACATCTTAACTTAATACATAACAAAGTCATACAAATACATAATTCACAAACATATATTTGTTAGTAAGTTGTATTTCTCTTGCCTAGTTCTGGTAAAAGGAATCACAGAAGTAGGAACATTGATTCAAGTTAACAAAACATATTTTGTTTGTCTTGCCAAGTTCTGTTCTAGATCACAGAAATAGTATAGTTCACTAGACATAATATTGCTAGCGTGGACATTAAACAGCAGAGAATATGTATGGGAAACAAGAAAAAGTGCTAAGACCGTATTTTCTGTATAAGTCCCCGACTTGTTTCGCCCAGATTAGGCTTCCTCAGGGGTATCTGACTTTATACGAGTCAAGTAGGGTTTATATGGACTAACATAGTTGTTTGGTATCATATGATGAGGTATGATGGTGAATGTAGGTATTCATCCAATGGTCTTATGCTCTTGGTATCATAAACATGGTAATTGTTTATGATACTTGGTGCTTTACAAAATCATAATCATTTGGTTAAGGCTTATACCTAGCTTACCTTTCAAAGAAATTAGTCAATATGTTTAGCCAGTTGTGAGAGCCAGGTACTTTTTCCAAATAAAGCAATATAGATTGGTAAATGAGGAAGCAGCATCACACTGCTGGGTTATTACTCTGCTCTCTTCTCCTGTTAGAGTGTCCAACATATGTGAATTGCATCAGACCCTGGTTAGTTCATAGAATTGTCCAACTCCCATTATCAACACATTCAGGTGGGAAGGAGGCATAATATGGTGTCAAAAAAACATCATACATGATGCTGCTTCTATTTCCTTTAGAGAATTTTTGGTCTGGGAGTAAAGGGAGTTCCCCTTTTTAACCCAAACTGTATACTTTAAACCAAGACTAAGGTTATGTACAGATACACATATGTTAGATGCTTCTCACCCAACGATTGGGCTTGTCTGGGGTGCGAATCTGAAATGGACTGAGGTTGCCCAATGTTATTCATGATTCCATCCTGACAGATCCATGAAAGACAGACAATGAATGACCACAAAGGAGGTAAAGAGAGGAGAGCACAGCAGGGTTCATTCTCCCCCTCCTCTCTCCATAGACAGAGCAGCGCTATAAATACAGCACTCGTTCATCTTTCAGTCTTTTGTCGATGGAAATGATCATAAAACATTGTGTCCAATGGCAATAATTGAACATGTGCTTGCAGCCTAAGACAAACTATGTTGAATCTACATCTATCTATACCATCTATATCAGTGTTTCTCAAGCAGGGTTTCTTCAGAAGTTGAGCAATTTGTACCTTTAAGGTCAGTTTACCTGACACCAATGATCTTTTTGGCTATCTGTAAAGGTGACATTCTTCCCACTGGGCAGCAATGTAAGAATCTTCTTATTGACTACCACTCTAATGTACTGTGAGTTATGGATATAGAAATATAGAACGGGTTTCTTGAAGACCTGAAAGTTATTTCAAGGGTTCCCCCAAGTTAAATGGTCATGAAACATTGATCTAATTAATGATAACTAAGGGGTGTATTTCAAAAGCAACTAAATAGACCTACAGCCCTGCATGCACATTTATATAGTACAACATACAACTTATAATGTGCTTTACATATGTAAATTAATCTCTGCAGGCTTCAGAAGTCTGAAGAACAATAAAAGGGAATGAGTGTAATGTAAAAGAAAAAAAAGGCGACGGTCACGTAGCTCACCCTAAATCACAGATCTTTTTCAGCTGCTTTACACTTACAGACTACACTTTGCAGCCCTCATTTCATAAATAGGCTTAATATAACAGATTGCAGTGTATTACACAGAAATGTATAAAAGAGAGTGGATAGGCATACCTGCCTTTCAGTGAAAACAAGTCCCAAAGTGTTTGTAGTTGGCCACTCATCGAATAGGGCGCCCTCAAATGTTTCGGGTGGTCATCCAAAACTAAATATACATTGGTGTGGCAACTTTGTAAGATAAAAAAGACCTGTTGCACATATAAACTACCAACATATATTTCAAAGCAATATTGTACTTTCTTTGCTACTAATTAATTTAGAACCATATTAGGAATTAGGTGATTGGTGTTTAGAGGTTGCAGTTTTTTGCATGTTGTTAAAACGGGGGTCCTTGATCTCAAATAACTCACAGGAGCCTCCACTACAGAAAAAATATTGGTGCATAACTAGAAGAAACTTCAAACTATGCAGCACAAATAAACACAAAAGCTTTTATCGATATAATATATATTTGAGACATAACTTTAATCTAAACCAGGCATGCGCAAACCACAGCCCGCGGGCCATATACGGCCCAATGGGGATGTTTCTCCGGCCCTTTGGGTGTTCTGTAGCTCTGGCCGATGCCACCCCGAGCAGGGTTAGAGCACCGGCCAGAGCCGTGGAACACCTCCCCGGATCTGAGCCTGTGATGGGAGAGTGGGTGGGTTGTGTACAGTGACACAGCCCGCCCACTCTCCCATTGCAAGCTCAGAGCCTACAATGGAAGAGTGGGCAGGTTGTGTCACTGCACACAACCCAACCACTCTCCCATCACAGGCTCAGATCTGTGATGAGATAGTGGGCGGGGTTATACCATCATGACATCACGTTCAGTAGCGTCAATATGGCATAACCACGCCCACTCTACAATCGACCTCCGCCCCTTTTTTTTTCAGATTGTGACCCCTGACTGACTGACTCATTCTCTGCCATTGAAACACATGGACGTGGAATATTCTCTACGAGAGAATGTTTCAGTGAATGTCAGATGCTTGAAAACTAGACCATTAGGTGTAATAAATCACTGCATACCATAAACATCTATGCTTCTTTCTTTAAGATATTACCTTTGTTAAATATCAGGTATTCTGATCTCCAGATGCCTCTTTTATTGCCACTTCCTGTCTACATGCAAGTGACTGATGGTATGTTATTGCTCTGGACTAGCTTTCCCATGGGGCTACAGTGAAATATGAAAATATGTCACTAATACCTGCCTCCAAAACTGGATGTGACAGTATGACAAAAACACACTTCAGGGGCCGGGAGCAACCATTGTAGATATAAAGCTATAGACAGAAAAAAGCTTTCATAAATATATTACCATGTAAAATATTTTATGTATATACCACAATACCTGAACTAAGTATTGACACCTTGTCTGGCAATTGTTGTCATTCTAAATCAAAGTAAATTCTGCGTCTGGTAATCGAGTTATTAGGGTTGATTTACCAAAGAAGTAGATATCGATTACTTAGCAATGTGAATGTTTTGTTGAGTTCTATTTAGAAATCTTTTCCCTCGAGAGCCAGACAACTTTAATCAAAAAATACCACATTTAAATTCTATTCATTTGGAAAAATATGTAATTCCTGAATGAAAGTTTGGTGAATACTTGAATAAATTGATTGCAAAGTGTTCTTTGTATTTTTATTTTGTTTTGTTTATATATATATATATTGATCATTTCTATTCATTTTGTTACTGTCTGTGTTTTTTCCAGAAAAAACAGAAACTGATAATGTTGATGAGAGGCCAAGATAGCCCAAAGGGCTTATGTTATTCTCAGAAAACAATAGTAACATAGGGGTCAGTGAGAGGACCTACACATGCAGAAGTATCGATTTCTATAAAAGACTCAATTTTTCATTAATGGAGCGTTCAGTGGTGCAGACAGCATACAATGTAAATATTTATTTTATTCTTTGCAGGTAATAGACTTTGTGAGCACTTTAAGTAGCTGACAGGGTTGATCTAATGTGGCTTTATTCAGTTTTGTATAATTTAGGAACAGAAACCTTTTGTGATATGCAACATTTTTATACCCCAGTGTATGGGCAGTACTTGATCCAAGGATAACAGTGACTGTATTTCTGAGGGCTTACATTTAGTTTCAAGATTTCAGTACTAGCAGCTCCTTGAGTTATTGGCCAGCACATGCCAGCTAGTTAAATCACCCCTGCACCCAATGCAGGGGCTATATTTTAAAGGTAGCTTTGTTGTGGTAATAAACTATAAATTGTGTTTTGTACCTGTGCTTAATTTTTGCCTGCAGCAGCCACAGCCAAACACAGCAGTACAGATAAAAATCACTGGCAATTGCAGAATGTAAATAGCCTTACTTTGTTAACATACAGGCTGTAGCCAGGGAGGAATTTCAGAGAGGGCTTTGACATCTGCAGGAAAGAAAGTCAAACACAACAAATTTTTCTTATTGGTTTTTAGAATAGCCAATTAAGCAGTCCAAATTATGTATAACATGTGCTGATGACCCACAACTAATTTGATGTCATTTTGCCAGGCCGATCTTTTTGATAGCTTTTGATAAGTCTACATCCTGGTACATAGCGTACCTAAAATGTGGGCAGAAAAGTTCTTCTGCTTGGGGGGGATGGATTAAAGCCAAAGATTGGGAAGGGACGAATTAAAGCTAAAGCTTGAGGAGGGACGGATTAAAGCCAAAGCTAGGGGAGGGACGGATTAAAGCCAAAGCTTGGGAATGGACCTAAGTATTAGGCAATCTACAGCACTGAAGTAAGGTAACACCAAGGAATCAGACTAATACCATATAAAGATAAAATCTAGAATCCTTAAATCATTGCTTGGGGAATGTTTGGGGTTGTACTATTACTGAGCTTGGTTTATTGTATGCTCTGTATTCAGTATTAACACACAAAGTTTTAATAATTTGCATACTTTGCAACAACTCATAAATACGTGCTCCCTTATGTTGAGAAATACAGAACTTAAAAGAGTGAGTGGGGCAGGGTTCTTCCAGCGCAGGACAGACCCTGTCCTTTTATCAGGCCACATGCACAGGTATATATCCATTTTGAAACACTTAAGCTGCGTACACACCTGCAATTTTTCTCGTTG
>NC_092858.1:97947509-98016726 GCF_032062135.1 Pyxicephalus adspersus | reverse complement strand
CTTTTATTTATTTTTTTTCTTTTTAAGTCATCTGTATGTTGGAAGATCACCCTACAATAAAATATTTACTTGTACTACATTAAGAAGAAGGGAGAAAAGAGATAGGCTTCTACAAAGCAACCATACGTTTACAGTAATTATGTATAAAAACAGTAAAAAAAAATTCTATCCTTCAAATACAAAAATCTTTAAAACAATGATAGGCTTATGTTACAAATTGACATGATAGGAGACGCTATTCACACTATATAGGTAAATAGTAGATTTTACAGACTTGCGTATAGCTCTTGAGACAAAGAACGGGGTCTTATCTTGATACGTTTCGGCCAATTAGGCTTCCTTAAGGGATATAGAGACCCTAGGGCTGTAATAATTTTTAATTAGACATCATCATTTGCAAAATGGGGGATAAGACCCCATTCTTTGTCTCAAGAGCTATACTATTATTCTTAATGTATTACAATTTTGGACACTAAAGACTTCGGCACCCAGACCAACTGATTGGGATATTTTACCCCTAATAAGTAACTGATGTTCGATGTAGTTATAGACTATTACTAGTTAAAACTAGGCCATGAAAATCCTTTGTCATGTGTCCTTATTAAATTATCTATTTAAATGAGTTAAATACATTCCTGCATGAAAATGTGTTCAAAGTTTTGCATCTCTTAACCTCCCTAGCGGTATTCCCAAGTGTGGCTCAGGGTGGCTTTTCCATACCAAAAGTGGTAACCTCGAGCCACACGGGGTAGAATTTCCAGGGAGATTAAAAGTCCTTCCTTGTTCCTACTTTCCAGCGGCGTCCTGCAGCGGTGCCCGCAGTGTACTCCAGAGATGTCGAGCATCTTCTTTTCCTGCTGATGCATCTGTGCTGGGCATCTGTGCAAGCTGGCCATGCCTGTCCAGCATCTGTGTCCGCAGCATGTGAATGTTGGGGACGTGGGGCCAGGCTTTTAAACGACGCAAGGCTTCTGCATTTAAAAATCCTCAATATTCATACCGCCAGGGGGGTTAACAAAGCAACCACAGTGTATATGCAGTTGTCTCTCTGCAGAGATCACAACTAGCTCCCTGGTGATTCAGAAATATAGTATATTTATATATATAATATATATAATATATTTCATCAGTGAACCTGTGTTATCCAGCTAACCTTTAAGAAATCCATTCCAGGTTTGCTGGATCACCCAGGTTCACTGACGTAAGTGTATCTTCTCTAGCCTTGGAGAGCTTTAATAAATCAGACCCATAGTTCTGTAAAGTCTGTACTCCCTGGCGACTTAAGCTCTGATTCATTAGGGGGGCATTTAACCTCTGCAAAGAGACCAGTGCATCCATCTAAAAACAAATATTCTTTACTACAGAATGCTGAGAAGAGCTGGATTTTCTACCCAGCCTGTGGCTACTTTCAAAGAAAAATGGACTGCAAGATTTTGAACACCTTTGGTTTTAGAATATATTTAGCAAATTTACACTTAACTCAAGGTTAGATTTAGCATAAATTATATTTAACAACCTAAAATTATATTTTATCAACCTAAACAACAATTTAAAATTTATACCCAGGAGTCTATTTACACATGTGTTCACATAAAATTCTAACACCGTTTAACAAAGGTTGACACATTTTTCCATTTTAATTATTGGAAAGAAAAGAAAATTAACATCAAATATTTTTACTTTTAGGATATAAGGTTCAGGAAAACGCAATTTTTAGAGTAAACCTCAACCCCTAAAATTTTATTCTAACTTTACTATTTACAAGGTATTGTTGTATCTACAGAATACAATATAGTTGATTATCCATCTATATATACTATATATATATATATATATATATATATATATATATATACACCTTACACAACTTACACAACTGTATCCTTTTGTAAACACATAAAAAATAGAATAATACCTTTTGCATTGTAAGCCAAGCCAGTAGAAAGCAGGGCTAGATGTTCTATACTTCAAAAAAGCACAGTGGAACTCACATTCAAATATAAATTTATAAAAATGGCATTTAATTTAAATAAATAATGTTAAATCCCCCCCAAAAATTGTTTTTTTTTTTTACTGAATTTAAATATTTTACATTTGTTTACAACTGTGATGTCATATTTAGCAAACGCTGGGTTAGGTTTAACTAAATATTTTTTTCATGTTGTATTTTTTAAATATATAGGACACTAATGTAACTTTTCCCAAGTGCGCCCCCCCCCCCCCCCACCTTGGTAAATCACGTCTCCCCTTCATTCTAACACTACAACTGCTGACATTCCCTTTACCATTTGACACTTCCAGGAATGTTGAATGCCTTTGTTCCTTCCAGCAAACAATGGTTCCATCTTCCAATTGTTGGGATACCCATAGAACATTCCTGTAACCTTAGAATGCTAAATAGCCTGACCGAGGATGTAGCAATGGAATAGAGGAAAGGTGGGGGATAAAAACTGCAGAATTATAATAGCTCTTTTTTTAGTTGGGGTGGGGGTGCCATTAGTATTTTTTTTAGAGCCTGACAATGTCACTTAAATTTAGATTTATTATATTTTATGTCTGTATGTGACTCGAATAGCACAATGTATTTTCACATTTAATATGATTGATTTAATATGATGGACATAGGATCTGCTCCTTTGAACATTCACTTTATAATGACCTTGCCTGGAATATGAATCCACATTTTTCTTTTGCCATTTTTATCAGGCTTTGTGAAAAAGTTTGTGACCTGTGAAAAATAATCACTCTGATAGCCGTTGTTATGCAGCCAGTAGTCACAAAGTCAATTTCTCCTTGAAATCCTAGGATAGGAAACAGGTGCAGCTATAACGATACTAATATTCCTACAGTGGACATAGCTACAAACCCATTAAGATCTGTATGTACACTGCACATTTTCTAATAGCCTGCTACTGTAAACAGAAAAAGGCTCCAGTACTTAAAATCTCACTGGTATGCTACCTCCTATAATAAATGTTATCACCTGCAGCCTATTCTGATGTTTCACTATACTATTTTCTAATACCACATAACAAATGTTATCAAGATATTGGTGCTATAAGCCTTAATCTTTTACAATGATTTTATTTGATTGCTATTTAGGATACCTACATACTAAGTAATAAAGTATACTGTAAACCTGTTTTAGTTAGAATTGGGTCCTCTTAGATGTTTAATTACTTTCTTTTTTGTTCACTAGTAGTTTGTCTGAGCCTAGCGTAAATAAGAACTTAAATTGGTTGCAAACTATACAGCAATGAGCAACTGTTCAGAAAATGATCACTTTGGTCAGGACCATACAACATAATGCACAGAGTGTCACAGTCAGGACTATGCAATGCACAACAATGTGTACAAAGTACAGTGGTCAAGAGTATGTTTCATACATAGCTGGTCAGTGCGAGGAAAAAAGCTGGGAGTCAGTGGTCATTGAGGGGAAAACGATGTGTATGCACATAGCTTTTTGCCTAGAAAGAGATTTTATTAAATCACCAGATAATTTAAAGGTAATCAATTTACAGCAGGAAAAATAACAATAGTAAGTGTCATAGATTTAAACTGGGTAATACTTTATCTAAAATTAGTAGTCCTGATAAATTCAGGCCAGGAGCTGACTGTTTGATTTTCCAAGCACCCTTTAAATTATTTTGAATAATCTGTAAGTAGCCTGCAACAGCTGATGTCAACATGCATGCATTACAATAGGAAAGAGATTGCACGAATTGATACTGCATGGGGGCTGTGCCAGGAAAAAAGCCTTTGCTATGCAAAAGGAACATTAGAACAGCTTGTCAATGAACATGTAGGCAAAGACCAAGCCTGATGAAACAATGTGCTGGGACTTATGTTTTAAAGATAAAATTGTATTTCTACAGTAACATTGGTGCAAACTGAAGACATTATTTTGCTGCAACAATCTCATACTAGCATTAAAGCACTGAAATGTTACCCAAAATGATCCTGCAATAATTGAGTCACCTGTGAATTCTGCATTGTAATAGATGCATATTGAGAATGCGAGGCCATCTGTCCAAAAAGTTGAAGCATAAATAACAAAAGGTCTTTCCCACAATAATGATCCAAAGCACACTAGCAAATCAACCACTAAAAATCTAGAAAAGAAAGAAATAAAAGATATAGAGCATTATGGACTGAACTAGTCAAGACCCTGATTTGATTCTTATTGTAGGGGATTTGTAACAGGCAGTTCATTGAAGGAAATCCCCAAATGTATTGTAACTAAAGGAACGTTGCATGGAGTAGTGGTTAAAATGTTAACACTGTCAATGTCAGACAAGAGAAGTTAAGCCTATTCCTATTTCCTATTTCCTCAGTACACCAATACATATGTTGATATTTGTGTTGAATATATTGAATATAAGAAAGAGCATTTTTTTCTTGTGTTTTAATAACATATATTATCTGTATCTGTAGGCACAGGCAAATGTGTATCTTGTTAAATATGTTGAAAAAGTAAATAGTGACAATGTGGCATATGTGACTCACCAATACATATGTTTGTGTTTCTTTTTTTATCTTGTTTTCTACACTGTGACTGAATAGTGTTTATGTAGAATAATACTAATCATGCTGATCATAGCCATGGGTTACTTTCTATTGCTGTAAATTGTCTTACTTTACTCCGTAAACCATTATGTAGATTTATTTACTCAATTTACAAAATGGGTGACCACAAATATTAATTAGCAACCATCGTTTTTGTGATTATTGTGCTCCCCCTTTGTCTTAGCTTTACACTTTATTTCCTCCTTTCAATTTTTTGCAATTTAGTAATAAATATGCAGGGGCAGTGTTCCTACCCTCAGCAGAGGTTATGCAGCTGCATTATGTTGAAACCAGCTATAACAAGCTGCCTTTTCTGTAGCTCACATTGACTGGCTTTGAAAAGTATAGGTATTGATAGAGTCATTTCCAGCCTTTGCTTTGCTCTAGGGTGCCAAATGAGTCACTGAAAGTGGACTAATACTGGAAATTAGAAAGGAGTCAAGCAGAGATTGGAAACAGCAAGTCTAAACGTAGCATATTGAATTATACATTTCGCCCATCTGATCTTTAACACTGCAAGGGTTAGAATAAATCACACATTTCTTGGCTACTGTAATCAATATCTGCTTGAAAAAATATTGTTTGTTTTAAATTGATCTTTAACTTGAAAATCATTCATTGGCAAAAAGTATTATTTAAATGTCGAAAATTGAAGGCACGTTGAATATAAAGTATAACCTAGTTACATTTTATGGTTAGATTTTGTTTAAAATTCAAATGCAAGAAAAGTGGTATTTAGAGTTCATTGACAAAGTATACACTTCATATCAATCAATAGGGTATATATAAGATTTACCAAATTACATAGTAATTTACAAATAGATTATTAGATTTACCAAATTACATAGTAATCTACAAATAGATAATTAGATTTACAAATTACAAGTATTTAGTAAAATAAATGTCTTGCCATGAATAAAAAACTACTACTCCTGGGCTTCTAATCTAGACAACCTAAATCACAAAAATTAAAACCTCACATACACTGGTTGATTTTTTTAATATATTAGACAATAGTTTTAATAAATATATTGAGTCTAATACAAATATATTAAAACTAGGATACTCCTGATAAATATTTGATCAAAATATCAATCAAATATACATCAGTAACTGCTTGCATTGGTTGGTTAATAGTAGAGCTGACTGATGTGTCCAATACCAATGGCTTACAGCCCGTTGTTATCAATGGTTTCAACAGTAATGAATATAAACAAGCAGTAAGATGTTGCTTTCTTTGGGTAAACTCTATATAAATTAATTGTAAATGTTTGTTTTTTGCATAATCAACCTGAACATTTGACATTACTTTCTGAACACCAACACTAGGTCCTTCAATATTTAGCAGAAATCTAAACAATATCATGTGGTTTACAGCAGTTATCCAGGTATATGATCAGTATCAGGGGGTTATTGATCATTTACCTGATCATGCACATGTTAAATAGTGCATGGGCTTACATATGGCTGTCAACAACAAACAGTCATCACAGATAATATATTAGGCAACCCTGAAGCGCAGGGGGAACATCCCAGAACACATTTGGATAGTTTGGATGGAATCATATACCTACAGATTATACTGTTTATTGTTTTTAGTCGGGGAAACTGATAGACTTGGAGTTAAATATGTACATTGACCAGCCAAAAAATAATGCAAAAGGTAATAGACTGCTCACCCACACAGAATGCTATTTGTGTTTAAGTAAATTCTCAGCTGACAGTCCCCGGCTAGACCTGCATGAGGGAAGAATCAGGCTAAACTTTTTTGTCCAATTCCTATTGTTCTCCACTACAAAATAGGTCAGGCCATGCACGGTGGTTTCTCCCTGCCCCATATGCACTAACAAGCAAATTTTCCTCGGCTAATGTGCACCTCGAAGAACAGTCTTTTATTAGAAACAGTATTGGGGTGTCTGATATGATATGGGACTTTTCTGATAAGTAGGGACTTTTCATGGCTATTACACTAAAACCAATGTACTATTCAATTTCCCATAACCTTCAATGTAGATTAATATTCTCAAACATTTTTGTGTATACAACCTTGCCACCCTTAAAATGAGCAAACAGGTTAAGTGGACCAATCAGAAATGAGGTTGAGGACCATTCTGTATAACTGCCTTTTATCACCATTCTGGGCAAAGGGCCAAGTTCTCTGCGAACAGGTGTGGTATTGTAAAAAGTGCTCATGTTCTATTTGTATTTATTAAATTGTTTATCAATAAAGTACACATGTTCCCCTACCATTTGCCAGAATGTTTTACTTCCCTAACACATTAAACACTGTCTGTTAATAATTCTTAAGAAATCATTTTATTGGTTGAGTAAAGAAGAAGAGTGCCAAAATCTATAACAGCTTACAAATACAAAAAAACAAATGAAGGGAACACTCAAAGAAGGTAGATTGCCATGAAGAGGTCATACAGTAATTTACACCCTGTTACCTTTCTATGCACTGTTCATACAGTACATGTCATACAATCATGCTTCTTTATCAGTCAAAAGTTTACTAACAATCCTGATCATTTAGTGGTGATTTTTACAAATGCATGGTACATGTTGTCTGTAAATTATAATACAGGCAGTCTCCCTGTAAAATGTAGCCTCATGCCAGGATTACTGAACAGCACAGTACATGCCTGCAGGTCATTTGAACAAAGAACAGGATATGATTCAGAGACTCTTAGTGTAACTCAGGACACTCAAAAAAAAGTTTTTCTTTTTTCTCTATAACTGTTTTGTTTTAATATGTAGCTTATTTAACACATCCTTGGTGTAAGTATTTCACCAAGGTACACACCAATTTGATGTTTTTTAGACTTCCCCATGTCATTAGTCAGTACGCTTTAAAAAACATATATTTAAGATACAAAGAAAATTACAAAATACACAGCTGTGGTTGTGGGTGATCTTAGGGGGGTGAGCGCTTTCTGCAGCCTCTTGTAACTCTTTAATGACCAAGACAAACTCTGCAGTTGCATATCAAAGCACAGCTTGCTCTAGAACGTAATGAATGTCTAGGCTCAATAAAAAAATTTTTTTGCTTTGTTTGTGAATAACTGACAGTGAGGATTTTATACAGTAACAGACACCATGCTGCCTAATAATATGTTGAGACAAACATCTGTCCTAATTGCATTTATTAAAATAATGTACCTGTTCTGACTTACATACAAATTCAACTTAAGAACAACCCTGCAGTCCCTATCTCGTATGTAACCTGGGGACTACCTGTATCTGGGAACAGGCTGAGAGGCCAATAGTTCTGGCCACAAGCCAGTCCACAATGATAAACATGTTAGTTTAGTCCACAGGTAGATGTAACAATGCAGGAGTCAGACAGGAGCGTAGTCAGGGAGAGAGCCAAAGTTAGAATCCAAGTAAATCAGGTTGAAGACAGCAAGCAATAAGAGTAGTGGGTAATTCTGTAGCCAAAGCAAGTCGCAGAAAAGGCAATGCAGCAGCAGGGGTAGGAAGACGAGACATTGGCAGGGGCACAATATTCTGACAAACAGGAAATTCATGGCAGGGCTTTAATAGGAAGTCAGGGGGAGGAGCAAGGTGTTCAGCGTTCATGACAACACTGGGTATAAGGGAATGTTAACTATAAAATCAGGCAGGCAGCTATCCAGCACTTCAGGTAGCTTATTGGATATAGCTACCGCAAGACACCGAAGCAGCCCTGGGTTTCAATCCTCCCAAGATTTAAAAAAAAAAAACAATAGGCATCATACAACAGAACCAATTCAAAGCTAAAATACATGTAATTGTCTGTAGGTTTTTTTTGCATGTAATTCTCAGCCTACCTATTCATCATATTTAAGGTACGCTTCTTCTCTAATCCTCTTTTTTATATTTATAGTTCATTAGTTCCCAAAAGAATGGTGAAGTGGAGCATTTCCATAAAATGTATTCCTAATACTATCCAGGGCCTTGGATGGACATTTCCTTATATGTGCTACCGCTACAACTACAAGTTTACAGCCAACAACATGAAGCCTAGTGGAAATTTTTCAATATGTTTTAGGAGTTTTGATTATTATTCACATATTATTACATTTTTTTTTGTATTGATGAAATATTTATGCATTATTTAAGGGCATGCTCAAACCTGCCTCGGATGGAGCGATTCCACATGGCAACCAGTGGCACCTGGACAGCTGGTCAGTCACTCACATCTCTGCTTCCTAAAAAACTAAAGTCTGCACACTTTACAGCTGGTATATTGGTACCGCTCACTGCCACCCCTATTCATTCTCTATGGCAGAGGTTCCCAACCCCCAGTCCGTGGGCCGCGGCTGTCTGACAGGTGGGCCGCGGTTTATCCATTTATGCATGTCTGAAATAAAGTTTTAAATAATGTAATATTTAATAAACTCTAATATGTATTACCAAATCCAGTGCACATTTTAGTAAAGCAAAAACATGACCATACCCTAAATGAATTTGGTAATGAATTAGACATTGGATGTAATAAAAACATCAAATGTAAAAGTAATTAAAAATAAGTGCATTAATTATTAAGGAATTAAATATTAGTTGGTTTAGTAATTATTAGTTGGGAAGTGGTCCCACTGGCTGTCAACGGTTCGAGAGTGCTCCCAAATGTACGTTGATGGGTGCAGACATAACCAATGATCCTGCACCCATCAACTCGTGTATGGCCAGCTGTAGACTTGGTACCTGATATGCTGTAGTAGTACGATAACAAAATAGAATGCCAAAGCGTAAGAGTAGGAACACAAACAGAAATATTGTCTACCTCATAGACATATTTTATGCCAGTCATGTATACAAAACATGTTCATATTTAATGTGTAGATCTATATTTATACTTTTTATAGTGTCTTCTATGGAGAAATGCATCTGCTGCTAAGTCAAATATGTATTCATATAGCTAGCATACTGCTTGGTACTAGTGTTGATGTTCGAATTCAGGTTGACCCTATATTCGACCCGAATATGGCTATTCGAATTCGGGTATACCCGAACCGAATTTTGCTGCATTCGACAGCCAAGGACACCGACGAACGAGGATTGTCGTTGGAAATAAACGACCGCCACGGTGGATCTGATTGGCCGACGATCTTTCACTATCTATCGTGTGTACGGTCGTCCAGTGATTGTGCATGTTTCTGAGGTACACTTTCTCCTTTACATGTCCCTCCCTGCATCGTTCAAACGATTGTATCTAGCGTGTGGACGCTGTTGGTGGATTATATATGAACGATCATATTGTTACAGCATGTACAGAATTGTGCACAATATGATTGTTCAAGTATAATCGTGCATAATCGTTGATCGGTCGTAATCGTTCATTTTCTAACAATAGTTATTGGAAGTGTGTACCTAGCTTTAGGCCAAAAATAGATTTGACAGGTGCACTTTAATATTCATGTGAAGCACAGGGGTATGGAATAGTGTTATGTATCTTTTTATATTGTATCTTTTTATGTATCCTTTTACAATGTATCTTTTTATGTATCCTTTTCTAATGTATCTTTTTACATCTGTTTGGAGGCTGTAGAAGCTCTACACAGTGCTGAAACAAACCCGAATTTTTCTCCCATTGACTTTAATGGGATTCGAATTCGATGTTCGACCACCCGAATTATTTTGCTATATTCGGCCGAATAGCTGTCGAATCGAATAGTGAGCTATTCGACCAACACTACTTGGTACCATAACAATGCATTAGGTTTACAATCAATTGATGTATTATCTATCTTTACAGAAGACAATGCTTGCTTTGGGAAAGTTGGAGACAGAGATCACTATGTTCAAAGTTATTAAGGATTATTTTCATATAAGATAGTAGTATTATAAAAGGTTGTCGTGTAGTTTCTTTAATAATAATATACAGTAAGTATCTGTATTATGTTGTAATATTATCTTTTATATTTGCAAGTTCCTAAAATCTGTTTATAAATGTAACTATACCATTTTAAAAATATTATAAATGTTGCCTTAATGGCAATTTTGAAATTGAAGTGCACCAACAACCATCATATCTATCTGAAGATAAAGCATTATAAAATGTTCTGGACAAACAAAAATCAAGACTTCTATGTTCAAGGGAAAACAGCAAATCACTAGTTTCTATTGATTAAGCTAGAGCTCCAGCTGGGATTCATTTGTACTTTATCCATTTATTCTTGCATATTACCAAATATATTTATATATGTTTGAACATAAGTTTTGGGGAAAATTACATTTTTATAAATAAAATCTGCTACAGCTTGCCTCAGAAGCAAGGTCAGTACAGAAAGAAGCTTAGTAACCTTTCAAGAAGAGTCAAAGCAACAAGAAAACTACTTTTTGTACAGCAAACGTCTGCAAAGAACAATGTCAGAATGACTGACATAATAGGTAAAGCAAGTTTAGTGTGATGTCTCATGTGAATTACGTTTTTTAACGGATTTAAGTAATAGCACACACTATGCTTTCAATGGGGTTTGTTAGGCTTGTGTCAGCTTGTTTTAGAGGCATTCTCTCTGCTAACCCAATCATCAAAATTATAATTTATGGATTGATGACCTAAAGCTGAACAGGCAAACTGATAAACATACAACTGATAAACACATATGTAAACTGTCCTATCTGCCAAAGAATCTGTAATGTTATCAAGCCAATGTTTGATTCCTACACTTCTACCCAACAGAACAGACAGGAGGAGGCCACTACTTTTTCAATTATCTGTCCCCATCTTGCTGAACAATCAGGAACTAGCCTCTAAATCATCCCTGGCTATTTATCTAGCTCAGACACAGCACCCAGCGTTCATGCATTGTGTCTCCACTAGTGCCGGGCCCCGAGCTTTGCTAGCAAGTTCCTGTCTTCTATTTTAGAGTTATCGCCCTGGGTAAACTTAAGGCTGATACAACAGCCAACAAGAGAAAAGATTTTATTGATTGAATTACCATTGTCTGTCCCTTCTGTAATAAAGGCCCTCACTGGTCATTTTTCACTGGTTTTCACTGGATATTAATGTACACACAGTATTCTTTACTAGCCAGATTGTCTTTCCCATTTCTTATCACACTATGTTCAAAATGTTGGGTTCATTTAAGGCATTTGAAAAAATTCTAGGTCTGAATGTTTTCGAGTCTTGCATTTGCAGTATCTTCTTTTACAACCCATGTGTCTTAAGGTATTTGTGTGGAAAAGTCTGTCTCTGTCCGCAGATAAAGGTGTTAAACTCAAGGAAGGAAATATGTTTTTTCAATCATTAATTCAGCAAAAAATCAGAAGATGTAATGGTGTATTCTGGTTACAATAACTACAACATTGGCTTTAAATCTGGCATTGCCCCCTTAAGTAGTTAACATAGGTATTCTGCATAATTGCCCAACAGTCACTCTCATCAGCTTGTTGGAATTTTGACCACTACTCATGGAAAATTCGATTTGCAAGATGTTTGTGGGTTTACTTGAACGAACTACTTAATATGAATCCTCCTGCAAAATATTAATGGGTATCAAATCAGCGCTTTGGGCAATTCCATTTCTTATTTTTTTTCTAACTATTCCTTTTCTAGCTTTTTTATTTAACTATTCATTTGTGCATCTAAAAAACCTTATCTTGATTTCATAGATTTAAAGTTGTTAAAAATATAGGACATGTACTTACATTTTCCAGGTTACAAGTTTGTATTTGTATTAACTATATATATAAAAGTAAAGTGCTATATCAGTATATTTAAGTATCAAGTATGTCACCTTTTTTGTAGGCACTGTCTGAATTAATTAGTAGGCACTGTCTGAAATATTTAATGTTTAAGTGTTCAAAAACATAAACCATTACTTTGGAGTGTACATACTTTTTCATGACTGTATGTCATTTTTACTGTTACCCTAAAATGGGCAAACTTAATCTGAAAAATTCAGATACAGCTTGAGCACCCCTGAATATAAAATCATAAATAACACTGAGGAACTAATTTTTTGTTGAGTTAGATCTTGTTTTTTACTAATTTTTTGTCTGGTGAATCCAGAAAATATACAAAAACACATATGCAAACAGTACTTTTTACAAAATCACAAATTCCCTTTCTTCTCTCTCTCTACTCCCTGTCACTTTAACTTACAAATATTCAGAATGTCACATTACTAGGGTTTCATATAATAATCCACTAAGCCCGTTGCAAAAGAATTTCATATAATGTCAAATAATACACTATGATAATAGGGGACTCAAAATTTTTAAGTTAGACTAAACTTGATTCAGACACCCAAAATAATGAACATCATCTTTAAACAATATCCAGGGAGCCCAAAGAACAGTCCATATTCCGAAAATTATAATAACTTTCCTCCTTTTTACAAGATTCTTCCACCAAATGGAACCAACTTTTTAATGAGGGTTCCCCAGGGTCTTTCCAATAACATGGAATCTGTGCCTTAGCTGCATTAAGGAGAAAGGGCACCACCGAACACTTATATCTTCCTCAGGGCAATTCAGTACAATGAAATAGAACATACCAAGGATTATACTCCACAGGGGAGCCATTTACTATTTCAATCATCTGAAGAACCATTTTCCAATATCTCTCAATCACGGGGCATTACCACCATATATGTGACATTGTACCCCGCATTCCACACCTTCTTCAACATAGTGGGGATTCCTGTGGGGACATACGATGTAAATGTACAGGTTCATTGTACCATCTAGAGAGATTTTTAAAATTATTCTTTTGTATCTTAGCACATATTGATGTATTATGGCCCAAGTTCAAAACAGACATTTTTGAGACTCAGACAAAGTACTATTTAGTTCATTTTCCAATTTTGTAAAACATTCTGGAAATCCTGGGTATTTAAGATTAATTAAGAACTTATACAGCACCGAAATAGTATGGATTGGCTTATCATTTCTCATTAACATTACTTTGGGAACCTGCACCAAAAAAGAGTTAGTTTGCATACCTGGGATAAAATAAGAGTGACCAGTATTTGGAAGCAAAGGAGAGTTATATAGCCAACCCTGTTGTCTATGTAACGCATCCCACTATCTCAACGTAGTGAGTGTAAGTGGGGAAGTATCTGGACCTAAGTCTCTAAATTGTTTAGGGAGCCAGATTTTCAAATTAGCTGCACATAAATCAAACTCCAAATTGAACCAATCTTTAGAAAGCCCAATGTACCTCCAATTAATGATCCTATTCAAATAGCTGCCCTATGATATTGTTTAAAATCAGGCAATTCTCAGATTTAAGGCGATTAGGTATTTTCAAAGAAATCCTGGCCTTTGAGGGGTACCAAATAAATGAGGCAGACATACTATTAAGACACTTACAAAACACAGTGGGAATCTGTATCAGAAGCATTTGGAATATAAGCAATACCCTAGGAAGAACATTTATTTTCAGCTTCCAACGCTGAATGCCCCTCCTAATCGTATTTAACAAAAGAACATCATTTGCCAAATACAAACCTGTCAACGAGGATGTAATCTCTATGCCTAAATATGTCAATGACTCACGGCACCATTTAAACAAAAAAATAGTTTTTAATCAATGCTCTAACCGCCCTGGGAAATTCACATTTAAAATTTCAGATTTAGTTAAATTTATCTTAAAATTAGATAAGTGGCCAAATTCAGAAAACTCTGCCAGTTAATTAGGAAAAGAAATATCAGATTGTTGGACAACAAATAAAATATCATCCGCATAAGCCGCCAATTTAGGCTCTGTTTGTCTAATTTTGACACCATGTATATTAACATTCAAATGCACCATATTCAAAAAAGGTTCTAAAAATATAGCAAAAAGTAGGGGAGACAAAGGACACTCTTGTCTAGTCCCATTTGTAAAGCCGAAAAGTAGCTGACAATGTACCGTTCACACATACTAGCGCAGAGGGACATGAATAGAGAGACATAATATATCTATGCATCTTAGGGCCCATGCCCAAATGCCTCAAAGTCATAGATAGATACAGCCAGTCCACCCAATCAAATGCTTTCTCAAATGTAGTCCACCCAATCAAATGCTGGGGTCCTTACCAGGTTTGGGCAGTACCGAAATATGAGCTTATAGAGTGTCTTCACACATGGAGCCACCAGCCACTAAATCACTAAAATATTTACTTAAATGAGACAAAAGGATATCTTGATATTGCTTATAATATTTTAAGTAAAAACCATCCGGTACTGGAGTCTTACCAGAAGGAGAGGATTTGATTGCCATACTTAATTCACTTTCCGTAATATCACGCTCTAAATCTTAGAGCTTTTCTGAGGGCAATCTTGGTAACTTCACTACAATTTAATCCTTTCCCTCCTACTGGCCAATGATTCAGGTGACTCCCCTACCCGCACTTGATTTAATTCCTGATAAAATTCTCTAAAGACATAGGCCATTTCCTAACTTTATATATGTAAGAAGCTGTTTTCTCTTTCCCAAGTGCATTTGCCAAATATTTACTCGGTTTATTCCCCCATTCATACATTTTTTTAGCAATCCTAGAAATTGCATTTTTAGACTTATCAAAAAAGAGAAATAAAGAACATAGCAGCTCTTTGCGGCAACCCTATTATTCTAAAAATCCAATAAAAGATTAATAAAGGCTTTATAAAATAATACAAATAGTACAAATAATACAAAGATGTAATTCTGACAATTTTAGGCAGAATTATCTAGCAATAGTGTTCTAATATATGTTCTCACATGAAGTTTGATCTCATGCTTAGTAGGTCAGAATATATACTATATAGTTACAGTCTCGACCGACGCGTTTCTCCCTAGTGGGCTTCTTCAGGGGACAATGAGACCTTGGTATATTGACCCAAAGGTAAGTGGAATAGAAGATCAAAAATATAGATTCACATTATATGCCGAATCAATGATGATGGAGATTGGCAGATTATTTATGCTTTGGACGGTATATTAATGACTGTTGTTGATAATTACATTTGTTTGATGATCTTGATGAAATCTAAGATAAAGGTCCTTAATGATATGAACTAATTTATATATGGTGTGGCAATGTAGATAATTTCACTTTCCAAAGTGAATAGAAGGCACCGGAATTTTCATTCAAATTTAGACTTATCCTCCAATAATTGTTTTAACTGAGATCATAATTTTGTCAGCTGCCTAACCTGTGCTTCCCATTTAGATTGTTTTTGCACAGATTCCAAATGCCAAATCTGGGCTAGTAATCCACTAATTCTTCGACTATTCTCCCTTTTCCTTCGCACCCCATGTGCCATCAATTTACCTCCAATAGTAGCCTTATGGGCTTCCCATATATATGCTGAAGCTGTCTGATCTAAAACATTTTCTTTAAAAAAGTTACACAGTTCTTTGGTAGTATCTATATCAACATCCTTATCTCGTAAGAGGGAATCATTCAAACGCCATCTATATGGTGGGGGGGAAACAGATTCCAAAAGCATATCGACGTTTATTGCAGCATGATCTGATATAATAAGTGTAGCAATATCTGCACAACTAATTTTATCTAGATTAAATTGGTCAAAAAAATCATATCAATACGAGAAAAAGGATTATGCACTGGAGAGTAAAATGTAAATTTTTAATATTTAGATGTAATACCCCTCATACATCTTTAAATTGCATGACATGTAACAACTTCTTAAGGTTGCGCGCCTGTCTAAATGGAAGACAAGTCTTACCAACTAATAACCCCTCCTGGAACCTCCTCAATTTGCGCAAAGTATCCAAAAGAAATTGTATTTGATGTTTATTGGGGCAATATATATTAGCCAGAGTACATGTTTGCTCAAACAATTTCCCTTTAGGAAATAAAAACCTGCCATTAGAATCTGTAACTGAATCAATTATCTCAAATTGAATACCCTGCGAAAACCAATAGCTACCCCCCTTGATCTTCCAGATTGGTAAAGACCATAGAACCACTGGGGATATTGCCTGCAAAATAATCTGACATTTGAATGAAAGGAAAGATGTTTTTCTTGCAAAAAATTAATATCCCCAGTAAACAATAAAGCTCACTTAAAACTTGGTGCCTTTTAGATGCAAAATGGAGTCCCTGCACATTATAAGAAATTAAAGTCGTATAGTTAGCAGACATAAGATGATTTTCGATATTAAAGTATGCAAACCCTTCTGTACGCCTTGCATTATCATTGTCACTTTCCTCTTCATAGACAAACACATACACACACTACATTTTCCACACCACGACTTCACATACAAACACACAACACATTTATCCATGCAATATGTAATATGGCACTCCAAAAGCAAGGAAGCCTGCTGCACTGAGTATAAACCCTTATAGGTCCTCAGCTGTAGAGCTAAGGGGATCATAGCTGAATATATTGCCAATAGGAGGACCTGATATCAATTAGCAAATAAAACAAAAAGCGTGAACATGAGGCACCCTCTCCGTTTTACTAGGGGTTGCCACAATATAGTGCAATTAACCATTTTTAATTTTAATCAAACCTTCATAGCATAATATATATAAAGACATAATAAAACAAGGCCAATGTATATTAGCAGTAGTAATCAGTCCCCATTTAGAGGTTCAGTTGTGGCTCCCATCAATTGCCGGGGTCTTTTGTGTTGGATCTTCTGCCAAGATGTTTGGTGTAGATATGGCCATCCCATGCTTTCCTCTTCCCTCCATCCAGTAATTGAAGGTTACTTGCAGTCCTTGCAAAAAAACTCTAACTATTCTGGGAACCACAAAATAAAAGAGCGACCTTCTTTCCTAGCAATCAAACATGCAGGGAAGCCCCAATGATACTGTATACCAGCCTCATTTTAAACTGCCAATAAGGGATGCAAGGCCATGTGCCTATCCAACATATTTTTAGCAAGGTCCGAAAAGATAGATAATCATCAAAAAAATTATTGTAGAGGAAATTTTAAGCTTCTCTTGGATAGCAGCCTTATCAGAGAAATAGTGCAAATGGCAGATGACATCTCGGTATGAATTAGAGGCAGCAGCCTTCGCTCTAGGGACTCCATGACATCAAACCGTAGAGGGGTGGTAGGAGGATAGCCCAGGATCTGATTAAATATACTCCTTTTTGTAGATTTCAATTGATCAGACTCTATAGCTTTAACAAGGCCCCTGACCCTAAGGTTATTCCTCTTGCTTTTATTTTCAGAGTCCTCCAATTGAATAGAATAGAATATATTACGTTGGGTCTTTGCTGACTTTTGATTAGCATCTTGTAAGGCTCTAATGGCTTTTTAATGTGTTTCCAATCTATTCTCAGCTTCCTCCACTCTAACCAGGGTATGTAATAAGTCAGTACGTAATGCAGCAACTTCCGTTTAAGGTACTCCTTCATATCACCAAACATTGAAGAAATATCCTCTTTAGTAGGAAGAGCCCTGACATACTCTGTCATAGAGCCGAAAGACTCTAGTTCCTGCTTCTTTGATCTCTGTGAGAACATCACATCAGGCTGCATATCCCAGTTGCTTTGCACTAACACTCCCCGCGGGCACTGGGATGATACAGGAGGAGCACATGCAACATTACCATCCCTCACTAGCCTCCGGGGTGAGTATGGGTTGAAGTGTGGTGCTAACAGAGAGGGCGCCTGGTATAGACGCGGACATCCGGCGCCATCATCAGGCCATGCCCCCGGGTAAGCAGTTAAGGTAAAAACTTGCGCTTATAGCTTTTCCTGGAGTGTTTAGTGTTAAGAACAATCCCGCCGGATGCTCCGACAATAGTCAGCCATCATATGTACATCCCATCTACCCTGATACCGTCCTTCCATGACCTTCAAATCTTGGTGGAATCGTTCACCTTGCTCATCACTGACTGCATCAAGGTTTTACGGGAAGTTAGAAAGATGGCTATGCAGAAAATGCCCCTTGATGCTCATATTGCAACCAAGCATTTTGTAGCTCTCCAAAAGTTTCTGGACAATTTCTGTGTAATATTTTGCTTGTGTGTTTCCAAGAAAGTCCTTGACAATGGCTTTGAATGATAACCAAGCATTCATTTCGACTTCTGGCATTGTCCTGATGTAATGTTCATTTTTGATTAGCTGCCAAATCTGTGGACTATCAAACACACTGGCCTTTATTTTTTCAAATGACAGGCTAAGAAATGCCAAAAGGAGGTACTTGAAACAGTCTCCTTCAGTAGGCAAAGCTTTAATGAACTGCTATATCAGACCCAGTTTCATGTGCAGAGGCGGTAATATATTATTCTTTCTATCAACAAGTGGCTCATGAAGAATGTCTGGATAACTTGCTTTTAGGGCAGATCTTGGAGGCCAATTCATTTCCCCCCAATGCCTCTCACGAGCTCTGCTGTCCTTCATGCACAGATAACAGGGATACTTGGTGTATCCCTATTGCTGACCAAGAAGGAAGCATACCATTTTAAGGTCAACACAGATGACCCAATGGTGTTGGTGATATTGCAACAACTCAATGACTCTCTTTATGTCTGCATATTCTTCACAAAGAGAGAGTGAATGGCCAGTTGGGACTGACCCAAATATATTGTCATTGTGAAGGAGGACACACTTTAAGCTCTGCTTTGAGCTATCAATGAATATTCGCCATTTAGTTGAGTTATAGATTAGAATACCCAATTCTTCCATTAAACCAAGTATGTTATGGCAATACACAAAGCCACTGTCAGTTCTAAAGTACTACCGAAATGCAATTTCTCTGGTTCGAAAGTACGATACCTTCGTTCCTTTTTCAAGTAAGTTTTTCTCACGCAGTCTTGATGCTAGGAGTTTTGAAGCCTTTTTCAATAGTCTCAAATCACGTGCCAAATCACTAAACTCATGCTGATCAAATTTCTTACGGACAGAGTCCTCTTCAATTTCAAACTCTTCATCATTGTTGTCACCAAGTTCATCACCATAATCATGTTCTTCAAGAGAGGGTAGTGTAACAAAAACCAGCACTGGGATTTCATCTGAATGAGCCACTGGGTGTATAGCCAATGGTAGACTAGGATACTCTATGTAACTTTTATTTTTCCTGTTATATCCTGAAGTTTTCACCATACAAAAGCAACAGTCACTGAAATAATCTCTTGGCTCTTGCCAAACCAAAGGCATGCCAAATGGCATCTTATCACGTGTTCCTTTTGTCCACATCCCTAAACCCTTGACACACTGTTTACAAACCTTATGAGGGGCCCAAGACCTATCTTGATCACCAAGTTTAACTTTGAAATATGCCAAACAGGCTTTCTCTACAAATGTGCTGATGTTCTCCCTTTGACTGTGAATGCTGAAACTGCCACAGATATAACAAAATGAATCAGGGTTGTTTAGGCACATAAGACGAGAAACAGCAGAGCCAGACATGATCTGAAAGAAAGGAAATACGTTTCCAAGTAAAAAAATAAATTTTGCTTATTCACTACGTAGAGCAGCGCACAAACTCTGACCAAACTGTCTTGCGTGTAAATGCCTGACAAATCCACGCTACAGTAATGATGACAATGATGACAAACCCACGCTACAGTAATCGCATTAATATAAGCAGTAGAGAAAAAAATCAGCATACCTATTTTAGTGTAAATAAGCTTAAAAATTAAAGTCAACAAAAAATTTGTTCAAAATTGTTCCTAATGTAGTTATTTGTTTACACAATTCTGTGTCACACTTACCTGTTCCTCGCTAAGGCGCAGGCATCTCTCTCCTGTGCATGCGGGCAGTTCTGATTCTGGGTGTGCCTCTGATCCCAAGCTTTATCAGTTTCGCTCAATCCACTGGCCAATCAGAAAATAGCCTCTTTATCATTCCTGGCTATTTAGCTAGCTCACACACTGCACATGCAACGTGTCTCCACTGGTGCCGAGCCCCTAGTTCTGCTGAGCTAGTTCCTGTATACCTGTTGGCTAATTCAGTGTTTCCTCTGTCCAGCTCATGCGTTAATCCTTTGTCGTCCAGATTGTTGGTTCCCAGCCAACTTCCCTGTGCTGTACCATTGTTCCTGCCTGTCTGTGAATATTTCTGTTTCACCTGTGCCTCCTTTTGCTTCCAGTGTCTCCTGTGTTCCTTGTGGCTGCAGTGGCCCTGTGTCACTGGTGTCTGTCTCCTAGATCCCTGGTAATTGGCCCCTGGCTTGTGACCTGACCCCTTTTGCTTGCTGCCTGACTTGACGTCGGCATTCCTCGACTATCCTTCTGCTTTGTGATTTTGTACCATGTTTTGCCCACCTTGGTGTGCCCAAGGACCGCAACCTGGCAGTAACCAGCAGCGCAACATCCTCATCATCAGAGGCTCTGGAGAAGACCTAGTTACTGATTATACTCTGCGCTTTGGCCCTTTTCAGGGCTCACACCACCTCCGCACAAGCTGTAGCACCCCCTACTGGCCCTGTCTATAAAGTGAAATAAGAAAAACACCACCAATATGAGAATCCAAAGGCTTTTATTTAATAAAAAAAAAAAAACAGCAATACAAAAAAAATGTTTTTTACTGTTTTAGTTACTCTCTGTAGGATGTTCATATTGACGTAAAAGATTAGAAATTGCTTAATATACTTTACTGTTCACCAAGCCTACTAAAAGTAATTCTCTGGTGTGTAATAAAAATGCCATGCTAGACATATATAAAAGTCTTACGTATTTTTCATTTTTAAGTAGGTGTTTATTTTCAGCTCCACACAGACAAAATCAGACAACCTCGAGCTGTAATCTTTCATTACATTTATTTTCCATTTTTAATAGTTATGTATATGCACAGTGAAGCTGTTGAGTGTGATGTCTACATAAACTCCAAGCAGTTATTGCAAACATCAGATAATGCAGTTACTGTATGTGTTAATTAAAAAATAATTATCTGCATTTTTAAGTGTCTTCTTTTAACTTGTAACAAACTGTTAATTTAATGCACAATGGCACTCTAACGGAGAGAAGAGCAGACTTATGAGCCCAGTGATTGTTCATTACTGTATAAAAGGAACATTTTGCTACAAAGAGAAGAAAGTGAACAGAAAATGTGTCATTGCTGTTGCAGTCCCTTCATGTCAGGAACCTGCAGGCTTGCTAGAATACCTATGGGTAGCCTTAGGGTTCCTGGTCCTAAATGCTTTAATGTTGATGTCGACCAGCAGGTTTTTCCCAGAAGCCAATAAAACCTTGTCCACCACTTGCTGGATGGTGGAAGCCCTACTTCACTGTTCACTCATACCTATGCACCTTTATCTGCCCTGTACCTAAGTTCACTGTGTTATGTTCTTTAATAAGTTCTTCAGTAATAAAGTTATTCAGGTGTAATTTTTTTTTTATTTCCCTTTAAATGGCAAGAAAAATCTTTACTGGGTTTGGTCTAAATACACCTGGGGTTATAATGTTTATATTCCTCCTTGTTCTTTTTTATATATGTTGGTACAAAAATCTCAAAAAATATTTTAAACACTTAGAAGAAAAGTAATTAGAAAAATGTTAGAGAAAATGTATGTTCTGAATGTACCTTGTTCATTATTACTGATTTTACCATAATTCTGGCTCCACAGGTTTAGCTTTCAAAACCTGGGAGACCTTTTCCCAAAAAACATTGTCTTATATCAGTGAACCACTTAGTGGTTGCATTTTTAAAATGATGTGAATATCCTGAGAACTCTATGTTGTGAACAGAATTGAACAGTAGGAGAACATCTCTGATCCCTTTCTCCTTGCAGATAAAGACCCATGTGCATTTTCAGTTATTTAGATGCAGTAAACAAAGCCCAACATATTCCGGAACCAAAGTGCCAAGGAAACACATTGCATTAGTCAATTTATACTGAAAAACAGTTAATTTATATTCAATTGAATCAGTAGTATTAGTAAGCTTTATTTCATAAACGATGTATACATTTATTGCTAATGCAATACAGGTATCAAAACATGTTTGTATGTGTTAAATTTATGTTTTCAGGCTTTAAATCACTAGCCACATTATTTGATTTGCTAGCAGAGTTTATCTGCTTAAACTTGCTGTGCATAATCATATGAAAGCAAGGTAAACAACAAACTTTGTTACAATTAGACAATGTAGAGGAGCAAAAAGAACAACATTATTTGTGAAAATCAATTATCACGCTACCTGGGTCAGTGTTAAAATGAAAAAGAAAAAGTATTCCACCTGGACCCTCCTTCCACTTGATATGAGCATGTCTCAATTGTTATTGTTGGACACTCAGGAAGTATGTTTTCTGGTATAATACAGCCTGCCTGTGTGCTTTCTTCTCCTTCATTTTATCCAGGTACAGCACATTTGATTTATCAAACCTTGGCCAATCTGTTTTACTTTTATGTACTATGAACTATGTTACACTTAATTTTTAATAAGCAGTTATGCATCTCATTATTTGTTCCAGTTTCAGTACAATGTTTATTGTGATGTATATATCATTTTTGATATACAATTACATTTTTTTTACAAACTTGAAAATAAAGAATGTCAAAAAAAGTATAAAAAAATCAAAAAGCAAAAACACATTCATACAGGTTAGGACGCAAGTATGTAAGCACATATTACATAGTACATGCTCAGTATTCCCATGTATGTCTGAGCTATAATAAAATTCCAAACCCATAATTTAAGTTTAAAGCAGAACTAAACCGAAAACAAAAAACTTACACTTACCTTTAATCCTGCTGATCCCTCAATGGCGCTGGACCTTCCCTCAATCCAGTCCCACGCCATCCTGGAATTCCTCCTCCTGAGGAAGAGCCGGGCGCCGCCATTTTCATTCTGCACTTCCTTCTTCTTCCTCAGTCTTCCTGGCACATGATCTCGCACTGTAAAGGGGGAAAAAAAGAAAGCTGATCTGACTGTGCTTGTGTGAGATCGGCATCTCTGTCCCTTAATAGAAAAAATACCCCTTCTGTGCATGTCCGAGATTAGGGAAAGTGCAGAAGGAGCACCCAGAGTGCTCTGCGCTCCCATTCAGTCTTGATCACCGTGTTGCATTTAAAAAAATTAAAAATTATTAACAGTTTACCTTTACATATAAGGGTTGTCTACCCTTTTATGTAAAGTGCAAATGTTGAGTTTAGGTATGCTTTAATGTTAAACTGATGAGCTGTAAACATTTTTAATCTGT
The DNA here is from genome assembly GCF_032062135.1 of Pyxicephalus adspersus. NCBI lineage: Eukaryota > Metazoa > Chordata > Amphibia > Anura > Pyxicephalidae > Pyxicephalus > Pyxicephalus adspersus. Next base: position 97,993,133 of record NC_092858.1, on the reverse strand, counting down.
TTACAATTTGTTTTAATATTAACACTGTACAATCAGTTCTATGGATAGTTTGCCATCTGTTCCCTAGTAGAGTAATAGGGCTGGGAGTAGGTAAAGCTTCAATATAAGTAACTTTGTCACAAGTTTGTAGGAGAAGACTGTTGGGTTTCACCGTTCATTTAATTAATATATTTTTTCATTCATTAGGAGTTATGTGAGTAAATAAACTTTTTACCTTGTCTTCATGTCTTCAATGTTTTATCTCTTTGCTGCCTACCAGACAGACGTATAATGAAGTTGGGATTTCAAGCTGCAGATAAAGGAAAATTAGAAAATGCATCTAAAAAGCAAAGAAAACATTACAAATTTTGGATACAAAGGTAGTATACAATATAATAAATATCTACAAATATAATACATATACATATATCAGAATAAAATACTACTAATAAAAATGTATATTAAACATAAATCTGTGTCCTTTCAAAGTTCTTCTCCTTGGTTTGATATAGACACAGACCCTTGTACTGTAGTGGAATGCTATATTTTCCACCAAGGAATAGTCTCATTTCACTTGTACAACGTTTGTGGTTTCCAGTAGGGAAAACACAGATACCAGAAGTAAACTTTTATGCTATGTGGTTCAGCCACTCTGGAAAGCTTACATATACCACTGGTACAACAACTATCTGTAGACCAACCTGCCAGCTACAACAGCTTTCCATTGTCAGCCTCAGTTTGTACTGACTGACTGATAGCAACGCGAACTATATTAGTAAAATCCAAGTAGTTGCAAGTAACTGTATCATCATTCTCCAAACATGTTTAATATATTTTCTTTCACATACTGTACTGTATATTTGTGTTGCAGATTTATTTATCCACGGTAAAAAAAAAAGGTTTTTTATAGTGCAAGTCACTTCTATTGTTTAAAAAAGATGTACAGTACCACTCATATATATGTGGAAAAATGCTGGAGGCCAAGTTACTGAGGTTGAACAATTTATGTCTAAAATATATCTAATCCTAAAAGCAGAGCCAAAGCAGATTAGAAGATCTATGTCCGGCTCCTCCAGATAAAAGGATTATTAAGAATGTGCAATCTGATATCTGCAGCTACAAACATACTGGCTATACCTGTGTGGCATTTTAATGCAGAGATTGATTTGCAATATATTTCAAGAAACCCACAAACATGTTTCTTCACCAAATGTACAGTATGATTCAAATAAAGTTGCTTCAGTATTGTTTCTGTGTTAAAGGCTAACATGGTTGATGTATCCTATCAACTGCAAATCTAAAGCTACGTACACACGTCAGATTTTTATCGCCCGATAATCGGCATCGGCCAATTATCGGGCGAAAATCTGCCGTGTGTACAGTCGGTGTCGTCCATCGTCCGGACGACCGACCTGCCGGATCCACGGACGATGGACGACAGCCGATCCTAATGAAAGGGAAGGGGAGAGCGCGCAGCAGGGTGCCGCTCCGTCGCTCTCCCCCTCCCCTCTCCATAGAGCATGAACGGTGCTGTATGTACAGCACTGTTCATGCATCGTGCACTCCCTTGTCGTTGGAAAGGATCGTGAAAGATCCTTTCCAACGACAAAAATTGCAAGTGTGTACGCAGCTTAACAGTCTACTGCAAATCTAATGTTATATTCCTGAGTCTAAGTGGCTAGGGTGGCCATTTTTGAACCTGTAGTTCATTGATCCCTGGAGGGTAGGATACGTGGAAGGACAGCATAATGAAAAAATTACATGTGATGAATTTAATTGCTGAGATTTAAGGAACCAGTGTAGCAGGCTCATCTGTGGTCAGATACACAGCAAAAGGCAATTTGCATAAGCAGGTCAGATTCAGGTCAGATTCTGCTGATATGTATCAAATAAAAAGACAGGAGCAGTGTCATGAACCGTAATTAGAGGTGAGGTAACTTTAGGAACAATGGGTCTGATTTATTCAAGTTCTCCAAGGCTGGAGATGATACACTTTCATCAGTGAACCTTGGTGATCCAGCAAACCTGGAATGGACCTTGTTGAGGATTCAAATCCATTCCAGGTTTGCTGGATCACCCAGATTCTGATGAAAGTGAATCCTCTGCCTTTAGCCTTGGAGAGCTTTCAAAAAATTAGGCCCAATGTGAGAACATGCTGGGTTTGTTAAAAGAACATAGGCAGAAGTAAGTCAAACAGGTCAGGTCATGATACAGGGTTCCTCCTTAAGACCACAGCTAACTGTAAGGCTAGACCTATCATGTTCAATACTGATACCAGCAAAGGCATACAGCTGTCCGTAGCCCCAGGGGAGACACCATAACCATCTGAGCTATAGAAACATGAGCAAGCCTAGGAACATAGCTTAGGTTCATACTATATGAGGAAGGATGGCCAGTGGAGGTAGTGTGACTTAAAGGATCTGCTTCATCTTCGAGCTAGATACCACAGGAAACCTTCACAGCTCTTGAGGAACTCTTGTTTCAATGGAGGGGGAAGTTAATATTGCACAACATTCTGCATTTTGGCTGAGAAAAGTGTACGAGTATACCTTTTTCAATTACCTTGTGGTGCCTCATTTTAACAGAAGCACCAACAAGCCTAAAAGGTCTGGCAGGAGACCCTTAGATTGGTCTTTCTAACAATTTAGCAGGTTTAGGAGCAGAGGTAGAAGACCTTGGCGGCACCGTCCTAAAATCATTAGACCCACCTCTTTAGGGGAGGCAGGTAGAAGCAGGTGATGATTTTGAAAGGAAAAGAAAGCTTAGCCAGGATTTACTTATATATACTAGAAGTAGGATTGCTAGCCAGCCCAGCCCCAGCACCAAATATTTTGCAATCAGAATCAGCAGGACCACCATCATTTAGAGGGCATGCACCAAGATTTGTATACTGTAAATATGCCCCCTTCTAGACAGTGGCTCATTGACATGCTGCAGCTAATCTGAACAATCAGACACAAGCCATCTGAAAACCATGCTTGGTTCATTTAGGTAATTGCCAGATGGTTCACATTGACTGTGGCAGGCTTTCACCTCTAGCACATGTTCTACAATCTCTGACCACTGATCCATCTTGAACTAAGGCTTACATAAGAGATTAATAGTACTATTTTTGGTGGATGTAGGTTGGCCGATCCATCCTTTGTGTGACTGGGTTCTGCAATTTTAGGCCTACTGTAGGATGGGCGCTCACTAACAACAATCAGCAGTTTACTGTAGCTACTACATATGCCTGAGTTAGTTTGTAAGGACAGCAACATCTAGCTGGCAGCCCATAGGGAATGCATAACTGAAGAGTATCCGATAGGATATTAACATTTTTTTGCTTCTCGAAGCAGGTGAAAAATGTCACACACATTCTGGATTTCAGGGTGTATGGGGTACAGAGAAAGAATTTTGGTGGTACTACAAATTCAGTAGGTGCCCCCCCTTCCCCCCACTAAGTTCATCTAATTTCTTGTTAAAGTTAAGAACCAACCATGTACTGGACAATATATGCACGGTCAGGTGACACTGACATAAACATTTTGTTTATCTCATGTACACCTCACAATTCTGTTGCCTTTAGGGTTGCCACTAGGGTCGTATTTTACCAAAAGATACTGAATGTGCAGAAAAAAATGTTTTGCTTTTGCTGTGTATTTTTACTCTCAAGCTGATAAAGCCAGCAAAAGTTACAAATTCCCTATTGGATAACAGATCCATGCTCTTAACATTTGTAATCAATTAGAATTAGGTGATAACTGTTTCAAGAAACTTGAAAACATTTAACATTGACATACTTTGAAGACATAATGATTTCTTTGTTTCCTAGAGAAATGCAAATGCTTTAAGGGAGCACTCATATCACTCTTCTGATGGTGTACAAAAACTGTATTGAGCTGAACAACTCGATATGCACAAGCTCTTAGCAAAGTGTTGACTTTGTGCTGTGTTTAAATGAACATTGATGGAAGCACTGATCCATGTTGATCCTTGTTGACACTGCAGTCTCTGTCATTTGCATTACTCCCCCGGTTGGCAAGGCCCAAGTGTCAAATGTTTTTTGAACTTTGAAAGGAAACTTTACTTTTTTCAACACCTAAATGTGTTTTGTCACCACACAAATGATTAAAAAATGTAACACAATAAATTTACACATTTTTGCTGCAATCTGCAAATTCTGTAAATTTATGCAACTTGAGACATTCTGTATGTGGTTCGTTTAAAGAATCCTCCTTATACATTATATCTCTTTTTTGAGTGGTAGACTAATTACTTTCTTTGGAATTCTGCATTGAGAATATAGTTAGATCATCCAATGCTAGGAAAATAGAAATTAGAGGAAAACATTGCAACTCGTTTAAGCACTGCTGATATCATTCTAAATTCAGGTGGGTTTAAGAATGAAGGATTCCAAATCTTTTAAGAATATGAAAATTCCCTAGCTGTCTGTGATTTCAGTACTTAGTCAGGTACTTTTTTGTAGCAAAAAAGTCAGAATGAAGTCACTGGATCAGTGTGATAGCCATGGAAGTACTATTTGCAAAGGTGCCTCACTGTGGGTTTACCTTAAGAATAACATATGCACAGGTTATAGTTATAGTCACAGGTATAGTTTTCTATAATGGAAGTTAGACCCTAATGTGTGGTTTTGTTATACCCCTATATTTATCCTGCTGACCTAAGTTACTGACTGGGTAATTCAAAAGTTGTCACTGGAAAAAAAAAGGTGTCGGTAAGATTTTCAGGGGGGGAGAATGGTTCTTGTGCTAATTGTAATTAAAAAAAGTTCCTCCAATGGAACACAGACAGCAAAAAATATTCTGACAGGGTTTAACCATATTTTACCTTGCATATAGTATATTTTACCATATTTTACCTTGCATAGTATATATATATATATATATATATACTTTAGTTCCACTTCCACTCTTTTATTCAAAAAATTCAGCATTTTTTCTAAAATTTTAAATCTGAACTTGCTGTAGTTTTCACAATTTTAGTGCAATAGAGCATCCTGGAGGAATGTAAATAAAATAAAATGTAATTATTTTTATGTAATTAAAATAAATAATGTAGTTACCAGCTTGTGTAATTGGCTGAATATTTCTCTTAGCATCCCTGCAACAGGAATATTGTTTTTGGTTAACAATTCCAAAGGGATGTAGATGCTTCCATTCAGGAAAAAGTTTGGAACGGACAAAAAACCAAACACAGCAGTAAACTGCAACAAAGTTTATTAATATCCTAGCAATGTACAATAATCACCCTGGGAGTTTTTGTTTTTTTTAGTTCAACATTTAAAGCTTAACAGCAATGTAATAATAAAAAATACCACCAGATGGTAGGCTAACTCCATCATTGTATAAAACTAGCAGACATTTACTGTTTAAATGTTACTTTTATTTAAATGATTTATATTATAGTGAATCTGTATTTGAAAAAATACCCTTCTGCTGTTTGTAAGTCACCCTCCCTCAGTCATAATCCATTATAAGGTGATCACTCTACTCTGCTGACTGGAAGTAATTGTTCTCATAATGAAATTAGTGTCACGACTATGGACTTTGTACAGGGCTGCCTAATATGATGCTGCTATATAAATACTGTGTAGTGATAATAATAATAATGAAAGAGTATAAAATATTGACCATGTGTTATTTCTGCAATAATAACAATAAAAAATATGAAACAATATATGTAGACTTGATAATAAAGGGATTGTTTAGTATCCAGAGGAAAGTAAACCTAAAGCTGGCCATACAGTTTGCAAAATTTTAGTTGATTAGACAACTGATTAGAAAACTTTTTATAATCAATTTTTATCAATCTAAAATTAGTACAATAATGGTGAAACCTTCCCTACACATATGAAAGTAGTGTTTGGGGCATGTTGAATGTGGTAAAAGGGCATATAGGTGTGGAAGTAGTTAAGGAAGTGTCCGGGGCAGATGGTGGATAGGTCACAAGTGTGCTGTATGAGAACAGTGACAGAATCAAACTGTTGGCTGGTAATATGGAACAACAGACTATCACATCATATATACCGTAGTACACTGGACAGATACTTTAAGGACAGAGATACGTTCCACGTGCTTTATGTAAAGGGTTCAGTGTTGTACCATTATTACAGGCACACTGACTATTATGAATACCACACAGGAGACTCCTGATACACTGCGCTGTAACTGTTTGAACAGGACAGTAATAATACAAAATAATTCTGACGCCTGGGCTGTATCTATCTGTAATTATTTTATTTGAAGCATGAAGGCACGGGACAAGGGCGATATTACTACCTGTATGGCTGCGATTGCTTTACAAACTTATCAAATGGTAACACTGTGATAAGGTGGGATATACAGCTTATACGCCATTTATATTTTTCCAAGTCAAATAAAACTGAAATTAAGGCTATCTTATAAAATATTACTTTTTAATACGATTCATCATGCTTAATACCAGATAACAAAAAGACAAAATACTGTATTATTCTTTCTTAACTTTTCTTTTGACTTCACTCGCCGTGGAATCATGCGTATGCATTGTTGTTATACCCTTGTTACCTGTATGCCGATAACTTTTTTTACCTCATCCTTTTCTAAGCTGTTTATATCTATATCATAGTCTTTCCATGGGTGGTGTTCATAGTGCTGCCATAGTGATAATCTTCTACAGAGGGTGCAGGCAGCATTTTGTGGCCACAATCAACTGCAGTAGGAGCAGCCAGGTCTATATAGTATCTGGTATCTGAGTGATTGTAGGCAGCCAACTCGCTGCCAATGTCATCCCCCAAACACAGAAGCAGAAAGGAACTTTTCTCTGTTAGCATTATTGCAGCGCTGTCAGTAACATGGCAACCCATAAATAATGTGTGCAGGATTGCAAAATGCTGGGTGGTAAAAGCTGAAGAATCAACCCATATGTGTGATGCCAATATTATTATTATTATTATTAATAAGCAGAATTTATATAGCGCCATCATATTATGCAGCGCCGTACATGAAATAAGGATTGGAAATGACAGACAGAGACACAGGAGGAGAAGAGGACCCTGGCCCGAAGAGCTTACAATCTAGGAGGTGGGGAAGTAATGGCAATATCAGGAAACAATCTTAGGCTGGATTCACACGATGTGTTTTGTCAGTGTGTGAAACTTTGATGACATGCATGGTTTAATGTGTTGTATTGATGTGTAACCACTAAATCCAAAAGATTTATTTTTACTCTCTAAAGTCGCATTTTTTCAATTCCGCATCTCCATTTTCTGCAAGTACACACCAAACTAGGCCTGTTAGTAACAGATTTACGCTTCATATGGCATTAGGCATGTGGTGTGTATATATGTTATATATTTATATTTGTTTGTATATCCTTTTATGTTCAGTAACACGTTCTTTTAAAATTACAGGCAAAGCTGGAAAAAACAGCAGCACATAAAGGAACCTGTCAGTCATGTTAGTAATAATCAGTATTTATGACTGAAGTGACCCCCCATATGGAGCACAGAGCAGCTCACACTCCCCTCACTACACACGGCTAGACTAAGCAGTCACTGCGCGTCTCCTCAGGCGGGATGTGCTTAGTCAGCAGGGGGCGTGGTTTATCGTGACGGGAAAAGGGCATGGGCGGAGCCTAGGCGTCACGGATCGGCACTCGGGAGGAAGGTGAAGACATGTGGCCGGGGCTGAGGCTGATTCGGCGCCAGCTGAGCACATTAGCGGCAGCCCGGGGGGTGGTGTACGAGAAGCACGGAGAACCATCGCAGGTGCTACGGTGAGACACAAGCTCCCATAAAAAAAAGTGTGCAAGCAGTGACCTAGAGGAGCGCGGCATTGTGGGAAAACAGGGAGAAAGCGTGACTCGCAGCATCGCATCATATGGGAGGAGGGGCGTGGCCAAAGTGTGACATGTGGGCTGGCAATGGCTGTGTCATGGAGGACAGATACTGGGAAGGTGAAGGATGACAGGGAAGCAGCATAGCAGGCAGTGCTCCATGATGGGAAGCTTAGAATAATGTGGAATTATTCCCATGTTGGTTTTTACAGGTGATAGATCTGATAATGTATCCTGGCTGCATGGGACACAGGTGATGTGAATTATTATTATTAAACAGGATTAATATAGCGCTAACATATTATGCAGCGCTGTACATTAAATAGGGGCTGCAAATGACAGACAAATCCAGACAGGGACACAGGAGGAGAGGAGGAACCCTGCCCCGAAGAGCTTACAATCTAGGAGGAGGGGAAATGAACACAATATGAGGGGAGAATATCGACATGCATCAATTGTGCAAATTCTACATAATAAATAATGAGATTTAAAGCTAAACTCAGCACAACAAACCAATACCTTGTGTTTATATTTAAGAAACATGCCAATGACAGGAGAAATAGTAGAACAGTAGACTGAGAACTGAGCTCATCGGTCTGCTGCTTCTTCTTTCACTTTACATTCCAAGGGGGAACCCGACCAGTGTTCCTGAACTGCACGAAACAAAGGTCAGGCCTTCTAAAAGACTGTGTTGTGGGAGAACTGAGTGTAAGACAAAGATTAACAGAACACACCAATATGAATTCAATCTGTGTATTTAGATTTCAGTTTCAGTGGTGTGTGCAGTGTTCTCCCCAGCCCCATTTAGCTGGGCGCACCACCCGGCACTTTTCATTAATGACCCGGCTGTTTTTGGGTAGTTACTAATAAGTTGGGTCACAATATAAGGTCTGTCACCCGCCTAAAATTTCTTCCCACCCTGTAAAACAAATTTTGAGTTGAGCAGTGTGTGTGTGTGTTATTCATTTCTTAGGATTCTATTGAATTTGAAATTCTTTTCTAATAAAGTTTTGTCAAACTGAATTTTTAGCTGGTCCTTCAATGTCCCCTTGGGATGAATAAAAGGACCAACATAAAGCTTTTATAATCCAAATATGTTACATTATATCGATTTAATCCCTGAATTCCTCTGCCATCAAACATTTTATTTAACTGATGCCAAAAACAAAATGCAAATGTACGCACCCTAAGCGCTGAAAGGCTACAGCACCAAGCAGATGAGGGCAAAAGGGGTACAAGGCTCTGCAATCTGACTATAGCACAGCGTTTCTCAACCAGTGGTTGCTAGGGGTGCAGTGAGCAATTTGTGACTCCCAGGTCAGTTTGAGTGACACCGATGATTTTTTTAGATATCTGTAAGGGTGACATTCTTTCCACTGGCCAGCAATTTTTACCGCATGTTTTAGTTTTGCATCGATATCCAAAGGTTGAATCAACTTGCAGTTTTTTGTTTTTTTTAAATAAAAAAAAAAATGAATACGGTGTATATTGCAGCTCACAAGTTCATAATGTGGTGGCTGCATTTGTTTATTTCCAGACTTACAGTATTTTTATTGAGTGCAGGACATACATCCTGACCTTGCTGGAGATGCAGTGTCATGACTGTGATTTGTAAATTACTACTTCCATCATCACCTTTGTAATAGAAAGTCAAGCCTGTATGACTTCCACGGCTTCCTTTATAGACACAGTGAAGAGTTGAGTGTAGCCACAAAGGCAAAAATGTATGATATGCACAGGATTACCAAAATAAAGAGAGAAAACTAATGCAGCCACCACATCCAAGGACTGGTAAGTTACAATTAAATAATTTTTGTTTTGGTTTTTTGGAGTCTAGTTTAAAGAGGTCCACATCAAAGTGGATCTATTGCCCCCCCTTTTTTTACTTTATATAAGGCTCTCTTATATATAGAAAAAAAATTTTTTCATAAACTTTTTAAAGTAAAAACTAAATAGGGACCTCGCCGCCTCCTGGGATACATACAATCTTGAGCATGTGCAGAAGGTGCTTTCCTCAAATGTAAAAAAAAAATGCCGACCTCACACATGCACACTGCGAGCAGCATTTTTTTTGTACATTTCCTGGAACCACACCACCCAATCCCCCTCCTCTGCAATGCAAGATCAGGTGACTTGTAAAGAACCCAGAAAAGGATGGCGGTACCTGGTGTCTAGTCCGCGCAGGAACAAATATGGAAGATGATACAGGATGGCACTGAAGGACTGGGGTCCCTTAGGGATCGAGGGCTTTCCAACTTGTTTTCTCATTTACTGATAGTTCCGCTTTAAATATTTGCCCTGGAATGTCCAGAAGAGCTTTTCAACCAATGAGCATACAGACAAGGGTAAACAGTAACCTGGTATCCATGGACTATTGAACTTTCCATCTTCATTAATCTTTGTTTTCACTAAATAAACTAATGTAATGTAGTAATGGCTGGAATAGTGTATAGACAAGTACAAAAACCACGGGACAGTGAGCATCTTTCTTTTGTGTGACTCTAGGAGTTCTGATTGGCTACTATAGTTTTGCTTTTGTGCCTTGTTATATTAATTTTTATGTCTCCTCATTAAACATTGCTCATTTTCTTTATATATATATTCCTAACACTGGCTTTGTAATTAGTCTGCAGAAACTAGAAGTTACTTCACCATCCGAATATGAAGTCAGAGTTAAAATGTTGGCTGCCCCCATAAATCCTTCTGATATAAACATGATTCAAGGTAAGATCTTTTCTGGTAAATTCTAAATGTGAAATATGAACATACAAAAATAAATAACCTAATAATATGCAAAGTATACTACATGTACATGGTATCCTATTTTTAAGGATTATTCCACCCCAAACTAATACTTCTGTGTATGGTAGATGCTGGAGAGTTAAAGCCTAACTTTAGGAAATTCTGAATTTGATATTTAATCAGCCACTTGAAGTCCACTGTACATTGAAGCCAGTCAGGTATGTTTATTTGTTGTTAGGTGGAAATAGCATATTGACAAACAGATGAGTTCAACAGTACACTTCTTCTTTCAATGTCCAGTCACAGTTTGGAGGAGGTGCAAGACCATTAAAGACCAAAACAATGAGTGCTCTTGCTATATCAGACAGATCTGTGCTGTCAGGACAGAAATGTAAATTTCATGGCAAGTCAAATAGTGTGTTTGTCTGGAGGTCAGTGACAGATCTCTGCACTTTACATCCTGGGCCTGAGCGTCTACTGTGGCCATTGTGCAGAGCTCTTGAGCTCAAGGTTGTGTTTTCTTTTCCCTCTCTAAATTTTGAGTGGACTGGCCCTTTTAAGATGATGAATTCTAGCTTTACAGGCTCCTCTCCTTTGCTGAAATGTATTTCTTGGCTGATGGACATCCAGCATCGTCTAGCTCTTACCTCCCCAACTAAACTGACCCTGTCCTTCCCTTTCATGCTCTGGATTTCGGTTCTTTCTATCATGGAGACACAGCATTACTTGTGGGTGTTACCACAGCTTTCTGTTTTCAGGAAGCTATGTACAGCACACTGTCATCCCCTCCCACCATCCATGATCTGCCTGCATTGCAGAGACTTTGTGATGATGTCACTGGATTTAAGATAAGGTATGTAAAGAAAACAGGTTTTATTTAGTCATTTCATTAGCAATTTTACAAGGGTTGAAATGAGAATTCAGGAAAGACAAAATATACCTCAGTTGTAATAGAATCTTTATATACACATTATCAGATGTGCAAAGTTTTTAAGGGTAGACTTTGTGTCCATGAACCTCCTAAATGACAGTAATATGCAATACCTTATGTTTTCACAGGAACGTATGCTTTCCTGCCCCAGTTACCAGCTGTAGGGGGCAATGAAGGAGTAGGCGTGGTTGCAGAGGTTGGAAATCATGTGTCTTCAGTAAGGCCCGGAGATTGGGTAATTCCAGTGGATGCTGGCTTAGGTATGAAAGTATCTAACCTTTTTATTTTCTTAGTTTTACTTGAATATTATTATTTTTACTATGTTGAGGCATTTTATAAACTATAGCAATACAGTTTACTGTAATTACTGTCTTGTTTGGACCAATTCTGTCAATTAAAGAATACAGGGCTCTGATAATTTTGGTAATACTGCCCACCCTCAAGGGGATTGGACATTGAAAGACACATGTAGGCCAGCCCAGTAAATCCCATCTACTACCAGAATGGCTCAGTTTTGTGTTAATTTCCAAGGAGGATGGACATCTTTCCAGAAAATCTGTTTCAAGAAATAGAAGAAAGAAAGAAGAAGAAGAAGAAGAAAGACAAAAAAAAATACCAGTATTAGCTTGGAAGAAACCTTACATGTAGGTGCTTTTCAGCTCCAGTTAGCTTAACAGAGGTGCGCTTTCTGGGTTCAAAACTCTGGCTTTGTAGCTGTCCTGACCTTAAATACTGATTTAGATGAATAGGCCTGCCAGGTCATAATACAGAAGGTCCCTCTTTAGGTTGTTGTGTGTCCATTTTGAATTCCCTGTATATTTTTGGCCCCATCACATAAGGGAATATCTATCTTTCCCTCCGTGGAAAGATCATAAAGACTAATGCCAGCCTGGCTGTGGGAGAAGTCCTGGATACAAAAAGGGGCTTGGCCAATGGAGAAATCTCATACAGCTCATCTAGTTGCATCAAGAGAGTATTTCTGGTCCAGGGAAGAACTTCACATTTCAGCCTTATCAGGTGTGGATAATTGGCTGGCAGACTTTCTCAAACTAGCAACACCTCGACCCATGGAAGCACCCAGTGGGCCCAGAATGCCTTCTGGCATTCACATTTAGCAATGAACTTGACAGGTTTGTTTCCTGGTACGAAGGTCCTCTAGCCGAAGTAATGGAAGCATTTCTTGGGGCCCTGTGGTATCGTTACTCCTTGATTTATGCCTTTCCTCCTCTGAAGCTTTTTCCTTGTCTGTTCCACAAAATTGAGATGTAGGACATTCCAGTAATCGTCACTGAGCCAAGTTGGCCTAGGCAGATTTTTTTTTTATGCCAACTCGAGGCTGATACTCTCTGGTTTTTGCCAGACTGCCGGGATGTCTTTTCTCAAGGACTGATTTTCATCCTCCCTTATGCTCCTTGGCTTTAATGGCATGTCTGTAGAAGTCTGCCTTAATTTAGCAAGCCTGCTTCATGCAAAGTCTATCATATGAATTTGAATTATTTCTTCATTTTGTTTGAATCTTAAGAATTTTATTATTTTTATATTATTTATCCTCTTACCCCAGAGAGTTTCTGGCCACACCTCAAACAGGACATTGTTCTCCCTTTCCTTGTGTCAATCTCCATCTCATCTGAGAGAAATTTCCCTCCTCTGTCTGAACATCAGTGTGGCTGTAAGAATGTACCTTTCAGAAATGTCTTCTTACGGGATTTCCTTTTTAGGATTCTAGATGGACCCTGTAAGAGTGATCTGACTTCTAAGTCCACCATCTCTAGATCTTATAGTCTCAGGAAAAAAGGTTATCCCTTTCTCACACATCTACATGTGTTAGTATCTCTTGGACATTTAGATCTCATTCATTTGTTTTCTTTATTTTTAAGGCTTCCACTTTTTCTTTTATTCACACATTTTACCAAGTAAATGTTGCAACTTCTGATAATTATTCAGTGATCATGTTGTTCACCCAGCCATTTAGGCTGCAAAGCAGTCCTTTTTAGGACAGTTAGACCACCTTTAGTGCCTCAGATGGTATTAGATTCCTTTCTCCTTCTATAAAAAAAATACGATTTTTGTAAGAACTAACTGTAAAATTGTTATTTTGCAGTCCATTTCCGACGCAGGTCCAATCCCTTTGTGTATTTGATCAACTTTTTGGCATGCTTGTTGGGAACTAAGGTTGTGTACACATATTCAATATTTGTCACTGGAAACCATCTTTCATGACTGCTCCCGGTGACAAAAGAGTGATAGAGTGGAACCCTGCTATGCTCTTCTCGCTTGCCTTGTATTGCGGTTGTTCATAGATTTACCAGGACAGATTCTTAAATAATGTCAGGCAACCACTCTACACATGTTGGATTCTCGCCCAAAACAAGCCCATTCATTCGTATGCAGTGAGAATCATCTGACGTGTGTACATAGCCTAAGTCAGGCATTTCCAAAGTCCGGCGCGGGGGCCAATTGAGGCCCGTGTTCAAATTTCCACCAGCCCGCAGCCTCGTGTCATGAAATCAATAATTTGCGGCTTGCCAGCACTGTTGATCACCGTATAAAATACACGCGTACAAAAAAACTATTTTTTATTTCATTAGCGTTGATCAACCACCTTGCAATTTATCAGCCCACTACTCCGCGGGCATATTCGGCAGGATAGTGGGCATGTGCTGTGCGGGACCTGCATGGACCACGCCCACTCTGATTCCAAGAACGTGCTTTGCACAGAGCCTGCACTGACACTGGACTCCGTGCACAGGGAATCCCTCACATCACCCTGGTGGGTGTGTGCTGTGCGGGACCCGCGCACACCACGCCCACACTAACCCTGAGTACGTGCTGAATGGTTGGCATAACCATTTGTTGCATCGAGTTAAAAAAATTCTGTGATCAATCACATTTCTAAACAAATACATCATTTAACATGTTTTATTTTACCATTTCTTTGACATTTTGCTGAGATATTCAAAGCATACAATTTTTAGTGTTTCATTTTTTAGAGTGCCAATTATTACACAAATGTTTTCTTCAGGCACATGGCGTACAGAAGGTGTTTTCAATGAGGCAGCACTAATGCGTGTCCCAAGTGACATATCAGTTGAGATAGCAGCGACTTTGAGTGTCAACCCCTGCACAGCTTATAGATTGCTCTCTGACTATGAGATCCTGCGACCTGGTAAGTGTTAAGAAATTGTAATAAATCAATAAAAAGAAGACTTCACAAACCTTGCTTCATATTTTACTTCCTTCTTTTATCACAGGCGATTCAATAATACAGAATGCCAGCAATAGTGGTGTTGGCCAGTCTGTTATACAGATTGCAACCTCCTTGGGCATCACTACTATTAATATAGTAAGGGACAGGTATGTACACCAAAAGTTTGTGATGGTAGCTTCCTTTCCTTTATGTGCACTGTATATATTTCAGCTTTGCATTTTGTTATTCATGAACAACTGACTAATGGGAGCATAATTAGGCTTTCTGTTAATATTATAAAAATGCTATAACTTCAGACAGATCATACCCAACCTGCTTCATACCCTAATTGCCAAACTATAGTTTTGTAAATATGTGTTAAAAATCATGGGTTAGAATAAAATTCTTAATATATTGAGGGTTAAAAGTGTTCCCTCTCTAAGCTGAGCTAGATAGAACTTTTCACATCTATGTATATATAGTGGATATTCCAATGCTTTCCTAGTGTAAGTTGCAGGACAAAATTGCTAGGGATCAGAGGAAGTAGAGCAGGCATGTCCAAAGTCCCGCCAATTGCATGAATAATAAATGGTCTGTGTGTGCGCGTACGCACAGGGAGTCACCTTTGCTTGTAGTGGGTGTGTGCTGTGCTGGACCCGCACTGACCATGCCCACTTTAATTCAAAGAAAGTTCTCTGCATGGAGTCTACACTGACACCAAACTCTGTGCACAGAACTTTCTTTAAATCAGAGTGGGCGTGGAGTGCGGGTCCTGCATAGCACACGCCCACTACAAACATAGGGGATTCACTGCACACAGCTCAACATAGCACACATGACAACACTGCACACAGCACAACACATCATATAGTTCGATCCATAAATATTTGGACAAAAACAACTTTTTTCTAATTTTGGTTCTGTACATTACCATAATTAGTTTTAAATAAAACAACTCAGATGCAGTTGAACTGCAGACTTTCAGTTTTAATTCAGTGGGTTGAACAAAAAGATTGCATAAAAATGTAAGGAACTAAAGCCTTTTTTTTTTACACAATCACTTCATTTCAGGGGCTCAAAAGTAATTGGACAATTTAATCAAAGGCTATTTCATGGGCTGGTGTGGACCATTCCTTCAATATGTCATCAATTAAGCAGATAAAAGGCCTGGAGTTAATTTGAGGGGGTGCTTGTATGTGGAAGATTTTGCTGTGAAAAGACAAAATGTGGTCAAAGGAGCTCTCCATGCAGATGAAAAAATCCATCCGAGAAATTTCTACAATATTAGGAGTGGCAAAATCTATAGTTTGCTACCATATGAGAAAGACCTGGACAAATGAAAAGCCAAAAGACCTGGACGTCCACAGAAGACAACAGTGGTGGATGATGGCGGAATCATTTCTATGGTGAAGAGAAACCCCTTCACAACAGCCAACCAAGTGAACAACACTGTCCAGGAAGTAGGCGTATCGATATCCAAGTCTACCATAAAGAGAAGACTGCATGAATGTAAATACAGAGGGTGCACTGGAAGGTGCAAGACACTTATAAGCCTCAAGAATAGAAAGGCTAAATTGGACTTTGCTCAAAAATAACATCTAAAAAAGCCAGCACAGTTCTGGAAAAACATTCTTTAGACAGATGAAACCAAGATCAACCTTTACCAGAATGATGGCAATAAAAAAGTATAGATAAGGCGTGGAACAGCTCATGATTCAAAGCATACCACATCATCTGTAAAACATGACAGAGGCAGTGTGATGGCTTGGGCGTGCATGGCTGCCAGTGGCACTGGGACACTAGCGTTTATCAGTGATGTGACACAGGACAGAAGCAGCCGAATGAATTCTGAGGTGTTCAGAGACATACTGTCTGCTCAAATCAAGCTAAATGCAGTCACATTGATTGGGAGGCGTTTCATAATACAGATGGACAATGACCGAAAACATACAGCCAAAGCAACCCAGGAGTTTATTAAAGCAAAGAAGTGGAATATTCTTAAATTACCAAGTCAGTCACCTGATCTGAACCCAATTGAGCATGCATTTCACTTGTTGAAGACTAAATTTCGGACAGAAAGGCCCACAAACAAACAGCAACTGAAAGTCGCTGCAGTAGAGGCCCGGCAGAGCATTAAAAGGGAGGAAACCCATTATTTTCGGCTTTTTAGTTTTTCCAATTACTTTTAAGCCCTTAAAAAGAAGTGATTGTGTTAAAAAAGGCTTTAGTTCCTCACATTTTTATGCAATCTTTTTGTTTAACCCACTGAATTAAAGCTGACAGTCTGCAGTTCAACTGAATCTGAGTTGTTTCAAATAACATTTATTGTGGTAATGTACAGAACCAAAATTAGAAAAAAGTCTATGTCCAATTATTTATGGACCTAACTGTATATATCTAAATATATACACACACACACATATGATTATGTTGCTGATTAATTGACAGTTGTAAAGTTCAACAATACCAGTAACATTGACATTTTTTATTATAAATGTTAAAAACAAGGCATAATACAGCAAGGCATGCAGACCACATATGCATGAATCATCCTCCACGCATTTTGTGCTGTATTATCGCTTGTTTTGTTTTTAAAATTTCAAATTGTGTTTAAAAAATTTCAATGTCACTGGTATTGTTGAATTTTACAATATATATGATACAATATACAATAAATATATATAGTAAAACACAAAGAAACTTATTATGGTGCTTGGCATGAGAAGAGTGGCCAAGCTTGCCAGTGCACGTTAATGGTTCAAAGAATGTCAGGCTGAATGGTTGGCCCCCACACATTTTCACCTCACCAAATCTAGCCCTCTTTGCAAAAAGTTTGGACACCCCTGAAGTAGAGGCTCCCGCTCCAAACAGTTAAACCTCACTACACAACCACTAGCAGAACGCTTGTGATGGGTGCCTCTCTTGCTTTAATTGAGTTGGTAGCTGAATGTTGCTTAAAATAGTTCTTTTCTCATATGGTTTGGACATATAGCCCGATAAGTTAAAGTAGGTACTAGAGGAACTGGTAAGATAAACTGTCTCTAGGCTATTGACATAGGTAACAAATAATTCTGTAGCAATTTGGCATGGTCAAGATACTTCCGAAGACACATAAATATGCTTTGTTATGCAGAAAATTAGACCTACAGAACCAAAATATGACATTACAGTGAGTGCTAACATGATCATCCCAGAATGAAATAATAGAATGGGTAATGGTTTGTTAACATATCTAGCATGTAAGTTATCTAGCTATTTACTTTTGTGAACCCAGAAATGTTTTTAAGCCGAGTGGGAAGAAATTGTAGGCAGGTGGCAGCCCCTGTATTGTGACCAACTTATCAGTGATTACCCAAAAAACAGCCGGGTGGTTACTGAAAAGTGCCGGTCAGTGCACCCAGCTAACAGAGGCTGGAGAGGACACTGATTTTAGATTAAAATATTGCCAAGTGCAGTTCTGTGTTCAATATTTAATGCTAAAGCTGCATACACACCTGGAATTATTGTCATTGGAAAGGATCTTCACGATCATTTCCAACGACAAAAGACTGAAAGATGCAGGAACCCTGCTATGCCGTCTCCCCCTTCCCTTGCATTACGATCGTTCGGCGTCCATTGTCCGTGAATCCACCAGGACGGTTGTTCGGACGTTTGACGACGAGCGCTGCACAGACGCTCAATTCCCGCTCGATATCGGCCTTCAGTCGATTATCGGGTGAGAACCATTGGATGTGTGTACGTAGCTTAACTCAACTAGTACTGATGAGTTAGTCTGAGTGTAGTGCTCTGTTATCTGGTATGATAATCAAAACTAATGTGACCCATTAAGTAACAAGCCTTCTGAAAAATTCACCTGTAATTCTAAAGGCCAGATCTTCCAAACCTGATGCAAAGGCTTCATGATTTGGGAGCAGATCACGTAATCACAGAGGAACAGCTGCGTAAGCCAGAGATGAAGGATTTGTTTAAGGTAAGACCAATCATCATGTCTATTATAAATCTTTCTGCTTCAATGTCTGTGATGCCATAATTAAGTGTCTTGCAGACTTGCCCCCGTCCACGATTAGCATTGAACTGCGTTGGTGGGAAAAGCACAACTGAAATGCTACGTCATTTAGAGTAAGTAACTATAAAAATTGCATTTTTTTTTTTTAGAATATGTTTTTTAAGGTGTACATAACAAATAGACAGCATAAACAAATTGTAATTTCATCTTTGACATCTTCCCCAAGTCATACTAAGGACAGGAGTAGTAAACGCAACAACTTTTCCAAGGTTTCCAACCAAGTATTAGAAATGAACATTTAATTTTCAGCTTTTTATTTTGTCCAATTACTTTTGAGCCTCTAAAATGAAGTGATTGTGTTAATATAAGGCTTTAGTTCCTCACATTTTTATGCAATCTTTTTGTTCAACCCGCTGAATTAAAGCTGAAAGTCTGCAGTTCAACTGCATCTTGGTTTTTTCATTTCAAATTATTTGTGGTACTGTACAGAACCAAATGCAAAACCAAAATGCAAAAAAAGTTGTCTCTGTCCAAATATTAATGTCCCTCACTGTAAATCCTGTTTAACAGTTATACATGATTTCACTATAAATGACCATTTTGTGTTAAAAATTAAGTAAACACATATAGGTTGATCTGTGTTTACAGTTTTCTCTAGGATCCCCTGCAAAGTCCAGCTAATACTGGTTGATCTTGACAAGTGAATTCCCGCTAACAACGATGCTGCTCTGCTTATGCCAAAAGAGTACAGTTGCCACTGTCATGTATGCTGTGCCTGTTTGTGCTACAGTGGGGTGAAACAAATGTTGGAAGGGGCCTGGCTTCCAAAATTCTTGCGGTTTTCCATGCCATTACCATGTCACACAGCACTTGGCAACACCAGTCCAAAAATTCCTACCCACTGCTTTCTGGCTTGAAAGCACTGCCTGACACTTTCTAATTTCCTCCCCATTAACTGCTAGGCATACACTGCCATTTTTTTCTCACTTGTATTTTTAGTTGATAATGCTTTCATAGTTACAATTGATTTGAACTGATCAACTACAAGGGTTCAACGTATCGCCCACGTGTTTGATATTTGATCAGTATTATGAATTATGCACCCTTTATTGTTTAAATACTAATTGTGGCATATAAAGTAGTTTTGAGATTTCCATACAATAGGTAACCAATGGGGGAAAAGCCTTATCTGAGGGATACTGATAATTATGCTAACTGCTTATAGTTTTGCTTCAACAACCTGTGTAGGAATTATCCAGCATGTGGATACAAATGCATTTTCTACACTGGTAGAAAGACTTTTTTTAATCTAGTAGATATGTATAATGGATGTTTTTTTTTTCTTGGCTTTAGTTATGGTGGCACTATGGTAACATATGGCGGAATGGCTAAGCAACCTGTTACTATTCCTGTGGTATGTAATTCACTATTTATGTGAAATGTCTATTTGTCTAGTGCTAATTTTGTGAAAATACCGCTGCAGGCGTTCTTAGTACTGAGCAAATACCAAAAGACCTCAGCACTAGACCATGTGTTCTCTCCTAAAATGTAACCTTTATTCCTTCAAAAGAAATGACATGGACAAGTGTTATAGAATACCATGTGGCCCAGCAAGGCTATTGTCTAGGTTTTAAACACTATTTAGGTTACTTTATTTTCTGTAACATGTTCATGTTATTATAAGCAAGCCTGTTAAAATGAATAGTAAATGCACATGTATATTGCAGTTTGCATTTCTTCCATATGTAAAAATCTCTATTCTATTATTGTCTTCTCACTACTTCTAATAAAACAACAAAAACAGTGCATTGATGCTCCTAAACACGCATAAGTGCATGTGAACATTTATGACATAACATGTAAATTGCATTATAAATAAGGCCATAAGTGCATGTGAAACCATGTCTGTTTTCAAACTAAAACTGTAATTAGAGATATTAAAGGTTGCTTTGCTGACCTAATACAACTGTATATACCATTGATTGCCCATGTGCACTGCCATGTTGAATGTTGGATTTGATGTCAGTAGTCCCAGTAGACTTAGGTGACACTCTGTAATATCTCCCTTTGCTCCACCCCTGGCTGCTATAAAAAAAATTGAGGTGAGAGAGAAGGGTGCTCAGCATAGATAGTAGCTTGTATGACTTGAAAGGAAGTGGGAATGAATACATCAACATAATGACCCACACACCGTGACAAAACAGTTGAACTGCTTCACTGTATTTGGCAGGCAACTTTGAAACCAACTAGTTATGTAGGCGCCCTGCATCTAGGCAATAAAGATGAATACAAGAAAGGCCACACACCACAAATCTGTGTCAAGCTCAACAATTATTGGTCCTAGGTGAACCAAGATGATCTTGGAACAAGCACATTCAGATGTGCTTTGCCCACTAGTGGAGCTTAATCATAGCATCAGTTAATGTGGTTTGACTGTGGGGGAGGTGGGGTGAGTATTGGCGTAAGAGCTGGAAATGTACATGCTTTGTATTTGTGGATAGAATGGGAAATAATTAGGACCCTCTGTTGGATTTCGGTGCATACTGTATGGTGAAAATGTTTTTACCTAATAAAGTGCTGGAAAATCTGTTACAGAAACATCAACAATATTAGATATTCAATTACTTTACCGGAACAAAACATAAGAGTAAATCTCTTTAACGAAGCAGCAAATATTATCAATACCCTGTTGAGTTTTACTCCTTTCTTGCTAAAATACTGGATTCTTTTAGGCTAACCCTTTTAATGTCCTGGTGCCTAACCTAAGGTTCTTTTGTGCTCTTGATAAGACCTTTGGGCTCCAGCAACTAGTAATATAATGTATTGACCATCAATGCTCAAAATTTCTTAGTGGTCAACCAAGCAATGAAATAACCTTCAGGTCTTTAGGAAACCCCTGCTATAATTATATATCCATAGCTCACAGTACATTAGTGTGTTGATCAATGGGAAGCATTAACTTTTATATGGTTGGTCAGTGGAATGAATGTCAAGCTTACAGATGGCCAAAAAGATAATCGGTGTTCCATAAACTGACCTGACAGTCAAAAATGACTTATCGTTCGAGGAACCCTAGAATGCAACCTTGGTCTAATCCGTAAACCTTTTAGTCAAAAGAGGCTATAGGGGGTTATGGAGTTTCTTGCAACTGTAATCACTATTTCTGTTCATTTTATCTTTTTTAGAGTGCTCTGATATTTAAAAATATCAAGTTATGTGGTTTTTGGGTGACTCAATGGAAAAGAGACCGACAACAGAGTGAGTACAATGCCTTGCACCTGTCTCTGTAGTAAATGGATCCCTAAGTATTTTAAAATTTGTTGTGCATAACATTGTTTTTTTTTTCTACTTTTGTAACCCTGTACTGTAGATCGTGAAGAAATCTCCAAAATGATCCGTGACCTTTGTGATTTGGTCCGCAGAGGAAGGCTTGTTCCTCCCCCTTGTTATGAGTGGCCATTAGAAGATTTTAAGCAGGCCTTACGGGATGCCCAGACTCCGTTTCTTTCTCGAAAACAGATCCTAATGATGCAGTGAGGCACTGAAATAAAGTACCTAAAGTTGACCTTTCACCTCCCTCGGTTCCTCATGTGTCCCAGTATCTCTGCTTGTTTTTTATATGCATACTTGACCCGTACATAACCCAGCTAATCCCACATCATCTTCATACCTACGCTCTATTACTGCATGACCCTTCCTACTCCACCATTTTTTTCAAACGTATTCCCCCACCCTTCCTTTCCAATCCATAATACATTACCCAAATTCATGCTTTCACAATTGGAGATCTGGCACAGCATGATCTGTGTACATGGAACCAGTTGCATTCTGGAATGTGTGGCTTGGGTATCCACAGTAATAATATGTCAGTCAAAGTTGTTTAGATGAGAAAAGAAAAATAAAGGTATGACGAAAGGAAGGCAAAAGTTTGTATTAATGAGGAAGGAGAAAATTACTATTAGCCAATGTTAAATTTATGGTGAAAGGCCTGCTTTAGGCTGTATGTCTTTATTTCTAACTATTAGAGCGGAAAATGTATATTTATAGATGTACTTTATAGATATATATTTTTATGCTAGCAAGTACAAACATCTCAAGTTAAATATTTATTGTGAAATGTGATTACATTATAAATACTGTTTTATGTGTTTTTAATTGTTTGTATATAAAGCTTGGTAGAACCTTCTCAATATACTGTCGCATTAAATAAACTGACATTTTCTTCCTTGGACTGTACAGTCATATTGATGAGCCGCTATATAGCAGCAAAATTAGAAGAAAGAGAATGAAAATGAAGGTTTTGGTTTATTGGCTAAGTATCTAAGAACAGCTTAAGCCCAACTGATCACAAGAAAAATACTCAGCTAGTGTAGACAAAAAAGGGACCACATTTGTTGAAATTTTTTACTGTGATAGCAATAAAGTGGTAAGAGAAAACTGTTTTGTGTGTGTGTTTGGGGTGGTTTTAAAAAAATGGGTTTCAACAGCAAATCACCAAATCTGGCCCTCTGCAAAAAGTTTGGACACCCTTGCTCTAGGTGAATTTGTCCCTAAATAAAGCCCCCAATTACTTAAGTTCAGGCATCCTGAAATTATGCATCTCTTCAGCCTTGATCCAGTATTCCTGCTGCCAAGACGAGAAATAAGCGGCTCCTTATTCAGCGAATAATATCTATATTTAGCCAATGTCATGTTGTTCACAAACACAGAATAAAGAGAATCTGATTGGCTACATGGCAGCTGTAAGACAGGTCGTGCTAGCCTTGAAGTGGGAGAGTGTTGTGACATTGGTCAGTTGTGTATTCTCAGTGATTCCAGTTGGGTTTGTGCTACCCTTGAAGTGGGCATTTGCAGTAATATAACTGGAAGTGCAAAATCACAGTAAATAACTCCCTGTGTACTGTACATCTCATATCTTCTAAATCATGTATTGTACAGACTTGAAGGTTTCTGGGTATAAAGAGAACCCTTATGGCATTAGCACAAAAAATTTTAACCCCCTTTCTTTGGAAGATAAAAGGTCACAAGTTCAAAACCACGAAAACAAGGATATCTTCTAACACAGATGGGGGATAGTATTTAGAGACCACAGGAGTCCTAAATTGAGTATGCAGGGCAGGGACACCTGGGTCTAATTTAGGACTCGTGGGGGCTGTGGTCTTCAAATAGCATTCCTAAATGAGAAGAGATTTGTTTCTTTTCTTATTTTGGAGGGTGCTAAAAGGATCTCCCTTATATTCTGAAATTTTAAGGTCCATCCAACAGGATATGAAGGATGTGAAACAAGATGTGATGATGTTACTGTACAAGCCCAAAAAAAGAGTAACACAAATCTCAGAGGTGGCATGATCTATTAGGACACTAGTAAAAAATATAAACTAGTACAAAGTATAGTATATTTTATATATAAATATAAAGTATAGTTCATGCTCTGTTCCAGACACTTACCACTTATAACTACTTAGTGTTAGTTACTAAATTTGTAGCAAACAAATGCCTATTCCCCTCTTAGTAAGTAGAAATTCAAGACGATGTTAACAGTCCTAGCAAGTTAGACGGATTCAAGTTGTTGCTGTTATTTTCTTGAAACAACTACTGTACATAAAAATATCCATTATGCTGTGTAACAGGTGAGACCGATAAAAAAGTGCTGTTATTATATGGCTAAAAAATATCCATTTTGATGTGTAACAAGAGAGAAATAAAATATGTAGTTCTGATGTTGCTATTTTTATAGCTCAGTGGGTTTTTATTGATTGATACAAGCAGCAGGAACAACAAGACAATAACAGAAGTATAGTCAGTATAATGTTTTGTATATAACAAAGTATGCAAGTAGGTTATTACAGAAATACAATTTCCTGAACAATTGTGGATATAAATTATAAGATTTGAACTTGATGAGCCATTTCATGTTTTGTACCTTTTTCCTTTTTGATGTCATAAAAGAGGTGCATCAAACATAGGAACATAGTTATAAAAATAATAATAGGAACAAGGATTGTGTTTTATCTTACTGGTATTTTAATTTTTTAAAGAGATTTTTGTTCTGCTGTATGCAATTTCTATTTGTTGGGCATTTTAAAAGCTTACATCAGCCTTATTTGGTAAGGCTATCATTCTTTCAAGTGAACTTTGTAAAGGTCACATACAACATTTGGAAATAAGGAAATGCTACTGAGTTCCACTTTTTTGTTATGTGCTAGTAGTAAATATTTCAAAATAGGAAATAAGTAGTCATGTATTCCTGGAAAAATGGCTACTCTCAGCGAAAGTGAAATGTGTCTTTAGGCTGATCTATTGCCACAGTATGTATAAGATAATCTGTTTCACCACAGGTTTAGAAGAAATTGAAATTGAAAAGCAAGGTATACTCTGCCAAAGCAAAAAGAGTCCAGGATTTATCTAATAAACTGGTATACAGGCCCCACGGAGGCTCAAAGTGATTCTTTCATGAGAGAAGTATGGGGGCTGCAAATATGGGGCCCCTGAAAATGCTAGATGCATAATCGTGTCTGACTTTACATTGTTAAGTAACAGCTCTGAAACAAGCTTGCTATAAAAAAGTGTCAAATCGACGTATTTCTATCCTTGTTCCAGGTCAGTGACGTATTTACCTTTCAGGTAAAAGCATCAGAATGATACCAGGGAAAGTAGCACTTTAAAAAGGACAATTCAGTAGTGGCAGCCTCTATTAATCTATTGTGACCTTCCGTGTCTCTTTAAAGTCCAACTTCACTCAAGATCTTTTTCTTGTCTATAGAGAATGAGAAAGCTTTAAAATCGTTGTCAAGTTTTTATTGCCCATTACTTCATTTTTTTGATGATAGGAAGTAAGAGCAGTAGGTTAAATAGAAAATCTGTGCATTAATGTGGGAAAGATTTTTATTTCCTTCTTTTCCTTCTTATATTAGTGACCTAAATTCTTCTACTGTTGTTACAGGTAAAATAATTATGGCTTTGGTCTGACTTCCAAGGACAAGTCCCACACATCATGGCAATTAACAACTTAAAACTAGCTCCAAGCAGCAATAGGGCAGCTATAAGATTATTCTAGAATTAATATAAAGCTGTGGGCAATGAAGTAAATGATCTGGAGGGCTGTGAATAATCTAATTTATGTTTCTCCTGGAAGCCCAGGACCACAAAAACTACTTCCAAATGGGAATAAATAAACCTGTAAGTGCACATAGTTGAGTATTTCCAGGTTAAGCTAGCAAATCCTAAAACTGAATGAAAAAAATATTAAAACAGTTGTTTAGTCTCAGCTTTAGAGATACTGTAGATGTAAGTTAAATTTAACCTACTGCTGGCTTTCTAATGTCCTGGGTCTACCTGTCTTTCCTGGGGCCTGGGTTATCATGGTATGTGTCAGGGTGGATGTGGTGGGAGATTATTGAACTTTTAGTTGCTACACTCCCTTGAAAAACGTGAACCTGGAAGCACTCAGCTGTCAAATCCTGCCTAAAAGTAATTATTGCACAGTATTTATTGCACAGTGAGCACTATTATATCTAGGTTTTAAAGTGTTGTTAGTTTGGGTACCAACATTAAATGAAAAAAATGACCTTGGCAGCAAAAATAACATCCTTATCCTTAACTGGCCATTCCCAGTTAAAAATCAAATTCCCTTCCCCACTGAGGTATGAGAAGAGTTGTACCCATTTTTCTTAACTTCAAACAAAATGTCATGTAAAAGACCTCTTTGAAAATTGTAAGCCATGCTTAAGAGGATATGTGAACTTTCTGTCTTAGCTTGCTGAGCTGTGAGAGAAAGAAGGTAACAATAAAATGGATGTCTTTGCTACCTTTAATGTGTTTTAACTTTAAACTGAAAGGCCAATATGAAGGCTTCAAGCAAAGATGAGCCTTACTCAGAAATTCATAACTTCAATAGTAAAGTCAAAAAGGCAATGCACTGCATATTCTATAGCTTTTGTAATCTATTTTATGCTTAGCCTTGGACACAGCCTCCTTTACATTCTGCAGCATTAAAAGTACAGCTAACCTTCATGCTATTTAGACACTGATGTTATAAACAGAACATGTGGGGATGACCTCCAACCAGCAGCAGAAAAGTTCAGTAACATTACAAAGTATTGTTTTACTTAGACAGTAGACAATGGTTGCCAAACACTTTCAGCTCATGACATACAACAGTAACTCAGTATTTCCATAACTACTCTGAATAGTCAGCCTACTTTTTGTATCAAGGATGAGGGCTCTTGATAAAAGTACTAAGACAAAGTGTTGTGATATTTTCAGAAAGCTATGTAAACTACCCTATCAGCTAATATTTTTTTCTGTGTTCATTGCATACAGAAGCACATAATATCACTGGGTCTAAAATAAGGCAACGCAATGAAAAATTAAAGGTTTTGTTTTAAAATGACAATTAGCAAATTCATTGTGGGATAAAACCAGGAAAAGGCAAAATATATGATGATTAAACTTTACTGTATGCAAAACCTTTACATGGACAAAGCTGAAAAAAAGAAGCCCAGGTAATCCACAAAAATATAGCAAATATTTCAAATATCAATATGTCACATTCAAGGTATTGGTGAGAATTTCATCTCATACACATGCAGTAAGGTAATTCGCTTCCCCAAAAAAATTGCCCTTAGACTGTATTCAAAGACATGTGATCATATGAGCCCCTTTGAGGTACAGCTATGACTATGGACTGTAAAGCAATGCATAATATGTGGGCACTATATAAATACTGTGTAATATTAATATTAATAATACAGACATATGGGCATTTTACTTGCAATTTTTGAATTTATTTACTTTCTCATTGAGGGGCATTTTTTTTAATCGAAGTCGCCTTTCACGTGGTTTTTCAAGTATATTTCCTACCTTCTAAAATGTGAAGATGTCTAAATTCTCCTTATTACCACAATATGTCTTGCTATGGGGGACCATAAACAGTTTATACAAATGTCACTAACATAATCATTTAATCTTTGCACATTTTGTTTTGCCAACATAAAAGGCTAATCTCTAACATGGACAGAAGTACTAATGTTAAAAGGTTTTAAGCTTTCCATATTTTATGCAAACATACCATGTTTTCTGCCCATAATGCTTTCTGACATTCTGTCTGATAAATTGTGCCAAAAACGGGAACACTAATAGAGTTGCTACCAGGGCAGTATTGGACCTGGCTGCCTGGCAATTACACTGAGTGGAAAGTAATTTATATTTTACTAGCCTGTGTTTCTCAAACTGCTGTCTGTGTAAGTGACCCACATGTAAGCTTACATTATCTTTCTACTGTTTTCCAGTCTCATAGTCACTGGACCCTCCTGTGTCCATTGGGGAGTATTGGACATGCCCAATGCTGCTTCTGGCTATTACGTTGTTGATTTCAGATATTATATCCTGCAGAATAAAAGGCTGATAGCTACTTGTTAGGTACCACCAGCTGGGTTGGACAGGCTGAGAGTAGAAGGTTTGTAGAGGAAGTCTCTGAAAGTTGTCTTGCTATCACTACAGCTAAGTTCTAGAGCAGAAAATATTTCTCTAATTCACTATAAAGTGTAAACCTGTAATAAAACCTTGTATAAATATTATCTAATTAGTAATCTAATATTTTTTAGCAAACAAATTACCTATATCAGGGCTTGTTTTGTATGGTGTAAATACTATATGAAAGTATATTGGACCTATTTTATATTATATAAGCTTGAGGTACAAATTTGTTCTACCTACTTTTTAAAATTCCTTCTAGATCCTTCAAGGATCTATATGACCTATATGTCCCTTTTTCAATGATCCATCCAAATGTGTAAACCGTTTGTAAACTAAATGTAATTCTCAGTCTTTTCCCTACCTTATGTTTAGGTATAATTACTAATTTGTAATAATCCTTTTTCAAAGTTAGATTTACATACAGAATAAATGTAATACTTAAGGTAGGTGGAAAAAAAATGGTCAGCCAGATACATAAAAAGTCATACTACTAGACTATACTGCTTTTCTTAGTTCTAATCTGGAAGTCCATGACTTGACCAAAAGGGTTTATGGGATTTTCTGCAATCCTCTCATGTTATTAGCCAACTCTAAAGAATGTGGCAGAGATTCCGGCAGAGCTCCTAATTTTTCAAATACAATTGTTGTTGCCTGCCTCTTTTATTATCTGCTTTTCTATTTTAGATGTATGCTATTGGTGACAGGGTTCTCATTTACCATTATATCACATTTTTTTCCTATCATGGTATTATGTATTTTATGTTATTGTTTAGCCCAGTGTTTTTCAACTTTTTTTGAGCCACTGCACATTTTTTTACATTGAAAAAATCCTGCGGTACACCACAAATCAAAAATGTTACAAAATGACACTCTGTAGCTAATTCTTTTGTCTCTAAGAATAAACCAGAAAACTGTTACCTACTGCCACCCACTGACATGGAAGAGTATTACATTACTCTGCCAGTCACTACAGCACAGACACTCGACAATGGTAATTAGATAATTTCCCACGGTACACCTAAAGATCTCTCATGGCACACTAGTGTGCAGCGGCACAGTGGTTGAAAATCACTGGTTTAGCCTATATATATCTTCAGTTGTTCAATCCCACAGAAGGTATGTCTGCAACCAACAATATTTCAGCAATATTTCTTAAATTCCTGTATATCTGTAGCAATTTACCACTTTTCTTTCTTATCATATGCTTTGTGAAACTATATATTGATTAGTAGTGACACATTTATTACAGTGTAATAATTGGTACAGCATAGTTGCAATCTTTTTAAATGGGAGGATAGGTTTACCCTTTCAGAAAATAATATTTACATAACTGATGCAAAACAGCTTGCCAAACAACCTCAATCATGGGTACCATGCATTTTGGTGAAAAAATTACCTAAACCCACTGGGGCTTTAATAGAGCTGCTCCTTCAATCATTTTCAAAAACAGTCAGCACAATATAAACAACTTTGTGGGTTCCAAAAGTACATTCAATTAAATTGATCAATACGCCAGAAATAAAAAAGGGATGGTTATGAGACGCTTTTCTAGCCAGCAATCTTACACTGTGCGCCACCGCAGTATATCACGTCCTGTGCATCCCCTGCACATACATTGACTGCACCTGAAAGGGATTTTAGAGTATGTGCTGCAGCCAATAAACAGAAGAGTTCCTGTCTTCAATCCTGCCCTGCCATTAGCTGCCGGGACTTTATAGCCTCTGCTTTGTGTTTTACCCTTGGACCTAACCATGTTCGGTGGACTGACTCCCTGTGTATGACACCTGGCTCTGTTTCCTGGACTTGCTTTTGCTAGACTCCCCTGTACTTGATTATATGTGGTTGACCTGGCTACAGAACCTGGACTATCTGGCCTTCTATTGAGTACCCCTCTTTCTCCTATGGGCTCCCGGTCCTGTCTGCACTAGTGATAGGAAAATCTAGCTAGGTTTGTTTCATTTTAGGCTCTGCAAATATTTTTTTAAAGTTTACTGAACTTAGAAACAGAGAACTTAGACAAAAATGCTAAGTGCTGTCTAGATTGTGAACTGCTTGCTAGACAAGGTAAACTGTGGGCAACGTTACCATTGGCCGGCGGTTGTCAGATAAGGTTCCAGCCAATGGTAATGTTGCCCAGTGTGTAAATTAACAATATGCTCGCTGCAGACAACCACCTAATTTTATGTCATTGCTCACTGACTCGAGGCCTGAAACTTAGTTTTCAAAGCAATGAAATTCAGCAGTGATCCTGTTGTTTACAAGGAATGATAAAACACTTAGGACCTCCCAGCACACAACACATGGTCAGTTATATATACCAATGTGCCTCCAATCCCACAACAGGGAAGGAAGATGCTGCAGCACTTAAGTACCTCCAGCACCCAATGTGTTGTTGTAAACCTTGCCTTGGAGCTTGTAACAAAGAACTCCCAACCAATATTTATCTTTGCAATTGTTTTAAAGTTTGAATTTCTGCAGAACTTGGTAAATGGCATAATCTTAAGTCAAACCCACTGTTCAATTGACTGAAATGTTATCCTGATTTAGCATACAGGCCAATTACCGTACTTTATTTACGAATTGAGGGTCCTAGCTGAAGATATTGGCTCAGAGGGCTTGGACTACTTTATGAAGCTGCATCTGGGACTGATTGTAAGAGGGCAATAGTATTTTAACAAAACGTATAACGTATATCTTACCCAGAGCCCATCTGGGTAAGATATACCCATGTTCTGTAATCACAAAAGCTGACAACTGAACACTAAACTGCCAAGTGCTATGTCAAGCAAACGGAGTGCCACAAGTTACCATTTACCAGCAAAGCCAGAGGGCTTATTGTTGGTGACAATGACACATGCCTAATGTGAAATCTATTTATACATTTAGCTTGATATTCTACCCTACTAACCCATAAATGCCAACTAACCTACTGACCCTTTGTGATTCTGTAACACCAGGAGCAAGATTTAGGGATCACATGGAGCTGTATTTCTTTGTGCAACCGTTTTGATTAACATTTTTAAAATATTTTGTTTTAATGGACATCTACAAATCCCTGTTATACCCAAATGTACCTAATTGTACCTAACTATTATGTGAAAGTTGGTAAAAAAATATTGATACGGAGACCCCCAGGTGGGGCTATAACCTTTATAAAGGTCTTGCTTGATGTGTACAGATGTGCATAGCTATAAGAAAGCCCACAATCTGAATAGATTCAACTGTCTCCTTATCTTGGACCAATTATAATGCCATAATTATAAACACAATTATTTACAACAAAACCGTTCAGAAAGGACACACAAATAATACAACTAAGATCTCTTATATTTGCTCATTTTAGTATGTTCTGAGTCTGAGACCTCAGGTCTTTGTCCCTAAGTAGTCCCCTTTATCTAGCTACAGAAACTGCCTGGAACTGACCCTGTCTCTGTTTTAAAGGGGACCTATACTAGAAAATTGTAAAAGCTGCCATTGCTGAACAATTTCTAAAAAAAAGAAAACTATGTAGAGTTAAAGGTGTTTTTTTGGTGTGATTAATTTCAGTCACATACCTGCTACTAACTGTGCCACAGTTATCTGTGCACCTGAGCTGTATATTCATTTTCGTCCATCAGTGATTAAAAAATTAATAAAGGCGGAGGAACAGAATAACCTAGAAAGCTGTATTTTAGAAATGGGTGAACAACAGCAGTTTAAATATTATTTCAGTAAAAGGTTCACTTTAAATAATCTAAAAATAAAAGATGGCCACCAAATTCTTGTGAGATTGTGAAATCCCTGTACAAAAATGGGGCATCAAAAGAGGGACAGAATGATTGATCTGGTCAGTGCAATTTACATAGCTACATCCAGAGCTCTATCTAGTGGCTCTTTTGAAAATTACAGTTAATTCTCCAGGAGGTGAACAACTTTGTACAGTCCTCTATTAAGAAAATCAGTCCTTAAAATCAAAAATAGCCTCTGAACAGTGGTGAGATCAGTAAATACCACAAATTGTCTAAATTATAATCGTGATGCCTAAAACCAGAGACAGAACCCTGGGAGAGCTCTGGTTAGTGCTTTCTATACAACATATTCATGCCCGTGCTAACTCTGTATGATCATTTGTTGAACACATTTACTTGTTGCTGCAGTTGTTTTGTGAGACATTATTATACAGTATTTATATAGCACCATCATATTATGCAGCGCTGTACAAAGTTCATAGTCATGTCACTAGCTGTCCTTCAAATGAGCTTACAATCTAATGTCCCTACCATAATCATATGTCAATAATACAGTTCTAAGGACAATTGGGGTGAAAAGACAATTAACCCAACTGCATGTTTGTTTTTTTTATGATGTAGGAGGTAAACGTGGGGAGAACCTGCAAACTCCATGGGAATAGTGTCCTGGCTGAGATTCGATTCATGAGTCTACTTGTTCTAGCACCCAGAAAAAGCTTTATGCAGGCACTTCAGAAAGTATAATCTCCTGTCTGACAATGTGTTGCATTATTGGCACTGGCATCAATAGTCAGAGTTGGCAGCGTGGTACAGTATTCTGTCCTGTCTCAGGTAGGTTAGCCACTAATAATATCCCTAAGCTCCCAAGAAAAAGCGCACCGGCTGCTGAAGGTGAAAGTGGGACCGCTGGTGCAGAAGTGAAGGAGCTAAAAACAGCTATACTCATCACAGTGTTGAAAGTACACCAGAGGGATATGCTAAACTATATGTAATTCGTCATATATTCAGTACTGGGGGGAAATCAGTAAATGGGGGAACACCATTTTATTATTATTATTATTATTATTAATTTTAATAAACAGTATTTATATAGTGCCAACATAATATGCAGCCCTGTACATGAAATGGGGGTTGCAAATGACAGATACAGACAGTGACACAGAAAGAGGAGAGGACCTTGCCCCAAAGAGCTTACAATCTAGGGGATTTCAGCACAATAATAATGACTCATCCTGGATAGTTTTTTTTAAAGTGTAACAAAAACTAAAAATGAAACCATTGTGGCATACTATATCCCTTCTGTAATATTGATCTGACCCCTCACAACTCTTATGATGCAAAAAAAACTCGTGTGCATATGCTATACCAATCAGGATGGCTGAAGATCCCAAACTGGGAAGAGGACATGAAGATATCAGTATAGGGGCAATTTACAGGTAGTCCCCCGGATACATAAGAGATAGGGACTGTAGGTTTGTTCGTAAGTGGAATGTGTATGTAAGTCAGAACAGGTGTCAGTCAGGTGTAGGCAGTGTGGTGTCAGTTACTGTATAAAATCCTCACTGTGAGTTAATCACAAAGCAAAAAAAAAAATCTTTACAGAGCCTGAACATTGATTAACTTCTGGAGCAAGCTGTGCTTAAATATGCGAAAAGAAACAACTGCCGAGTTTGTCTTGGTCATTAAAGAGTTCCAAGTGGCTGCAGAAAGAGCTCACCCCCCTAAGATCACTCACAACCTCAGCTGTGTTTAGGAAAAGATTTCTTCTGCAAATCATACAAACCGGCCCTCCCCCCTCCAGAACAAGCAGGGAAGCCCCGTTCGTATGTAGATGCCAATATGTCCATGTCCTTAACTTGGGGACTACCTGTATTTAGGTAAACAACTGTGGGTAAGTTTGTTTTGTTGCACAAGAGCCATAGCATGTCCCTTCTTCAATAAACACCCCTCCTACACACACAGGTTGCCCCCTTCCTATGCTAAATCCTTGTATCTCTGCACATGTTTCCATGCCCACATGCCAGGCAGACTACACTACAAGGACAATGGTCCTCACAGTCATGTGGTCAGTCCTCCTAGGGTCACATGACTCACACGTTTGTGCGCTCTCCGGAAGTTCCCAACACGCTCTGTGCGTTCCACATGTAGCGCTTCCGCTCTGGCGTCTCTTTCCGGTCTGGAGCCCGCGCTTGCCTTTGCAGCTGGAAGCCCGAGTGTGTGTTCGGGTGAGAAGGTTGCACGTTGGCCAGAACACGGATAGCAGTAACGAGGCTTCACCACCGAATTCTCTCCTAAAACTCAGCGCCAGCCTGACGATTTCATGTCGCGCTTATCGACCTTGCCGCGGGTCTATATCGGGCGCCTTAGCCATCGGGCCCGGGAGAGGGATGTGGAGCGTTTCTTCAAGGGCTTCGGCAAGATCGTGGAGGTGGATCTGAAGAACGGGTAAGTGTCGGCCGATGGGTGAGCTGTGTAGGTGTGATGGCCGCCCCGGGCTTTTCTACAAACAAAATAAGCGCGGTGATCTGGTGATAGACATGTACCCCCCCCCCGGCAATATTCTCCCCCATTCATTAATGCCCCCCCCCCCCTCTCCATTATTGTGTAATATTTGTGCAGGGATCACAATCTGCAGACAAGTCATTGCTTCAAACAAGGGGATTGGTACCTGTGGTAATGTTTGTGTAAGATAGTAAAACGTGTTAGCAGTGAGCGGCTCAGAGATTTATTTCTGTACATGATCTGTGATCACCTGGAATACCAGGGAGGGAAATCCGCACTCCCGGCTTCCAGCTGGGAATCTTAGGGATCCTCGGCTCAGAGACAACCCGGCATCATCATCTCTGATTTCTGTGCAAATCTCTCTTCACTACAGATAGCACTCAGAAAATCACAGCAATATTAACCCTTCCGTACTCACAACTAAACATACATTTGTTCTCTAGGGCTGACCTATAGCCAATAAAAACCCCACAATTATCTCCCTGGTGGGGTGAATAGATCCCCAGGGCACTGAACGACTGTTAGGTGTTAGGTTTACTGTGTTATGCTGAATGTATTCCCTGGTATGTAAGGTGCCTAGGCACCGCTGTGTGTGTGTATAGAATATATAGGGTTCTGCCTGACCCCTTTCAGCTGGACGCACTCCCCAGCCCTTCAGTAATCACCCGGTTGTTTGTGATTGGTTACTGAAGAGTTGGGTCACAATTCAGGGGCTGACACCCACCTACAGTTTCTTCCCACTCGGCTTTAAAAAAGTTCTGTGTTAAACTCTGAATATAAAGAGAGAGAACGAACATCTAAATCAACAAAACTATTTCAGCTTTCCAGTCCTTAGATGTAGTGATTGTAATATTTTAATAATTTAGAATAAAAACCTTTCCTGCAGATACATAATATGATGATTTCAGTGTCCTTATAACTTCTTATGCGCTGACAAAACAGGAAAATGTTGCTTTTTTAAACTGAGTATTCCCTGAATACACAATGAAACAGTGAGAAAGTCATGATTGATGTCTAGTCTGTGTGGAAGCCATGGCTTCCTCTGAAGTTATTGGGAGAAGTGAGGATATTCATAAAGATCATGGCAGTGTTTTTTGTAAGATTGCCAGGTCATCAAGATGTGCAAGCATTGGTGTCACTACAAAATTGTGCAGATGTGGGCTTCTGTACAACCACAACATAAAGATCTTGGTGAGCCAAGAGGAAATATGTTTATATTTCCCCAAATCTTCTACCCAGCTAGGATTTGAAGGCTGGTGTCTTTAATATACATCCTTAACATTACTTTTCTGCAGTGCTGATATATATTTTTTTCAGCTATGGCTTTGTGGAGTTTGAAGACATGCGAGATGCAGAAGATGCAGTTTATGAGATGAATGGAAGAGATCTATGTGGTGAGCGGGTCATCGTGGAACATGCACGTGCCCCAAGAAGAGAAGCACGCAGTAAGTTTAACATATGTACATATGTTTTCTCAGGGATTTAAAATCTGTTCTTCTCTATTGGATTATTAAAAATTGGTCTATTTGGACCTGACAGCTACACACCATGGCACTTAAACATGTAACAGTCTGGAGATCACTGAACAGATTTGTAGATTACATTGTTCCCTTGTTGGTCCAGAACAGATGGCCCATTTACTGACACAAGCTTACTGTGCTTCTGAAATGTTGCTGGTAATTCCTGCATATTCCATTTTACAACCAATGTCAGAACTGTGATGAATACTTTGAATATTTTCAAGCCATTTCATTTCTCTGAGAGCCTTACTGGACACTGTCACATTATTGGACTATACGTGCCAATGCATACTTTAAGTGACTGATGAAGGGGAAAAAACACACATAAATCTTCTGAAAATGAACTTTACACTTGCCTAGTCCAGTTTCTGTTTGTGTAATCTTCGTTTATTACTAAACTTTGCCACCCTAAGCCTTGTGTCCTGTAGTGAAGTATGGCTCAGCAGTCGCCCCCGCCATCGGACATTGCCAGAAGTGTGCCATATGTAAAAATCTTCAGGGCAAAACACATCTGCCATTTAGAGCGTTCCAGTAGTGTATGTTGAACCAGGAATGTCTAAATTATGGCAGAATCCTGTGTCCACAACATTAAGAAACTAGTCTAACATTATGCACCATATGATTTTCTGATCAGATCCAGACCTAAGGTGCTTTTGGGTATGTCCAGTGCTTCACCTCACTATTTCTCTTGATTGTATTGATGCTGAAAGCCAGACTGCTAATTGAGTATGCACAATATTTCCAAATCTAGTTAACATAAGTTTTATTTATGTTGATGTTTTCATATCCTTATGTTTGTACTAAATCATTATTGTTATGGTAGATCCCCTGTGCTTTTTAAAATGGCTCTGAATACTATAGGATACTATAGGAGTTTGTTATTCAGTGACTATTTTATTGAGTTGCAATGGGGTGATAATGCAAAAGCTAGTGTGAGACTGACAAGATGTCTGTCTCCAGGTATTTTTATTGTGCAGCCTGTCCCTTCCTCCTCCTCTCTCTTCTTCTTGTGAGATCCGAGGAGGAGCCGCTGGGGGGGCACATACGTGGGTGAGCGCGTTGGGTTTACCAGTCAGCGGGGGGCCCGAGGCAGCCGTCTGACGCAGGGCATGCAGAGGGAGCGTGGGTGGCTAAGGGCTCTCCATTGCTTCAAGGTAAGTGATAATTGGGGAGCATGGGTTTACTTGTAGATAAATTCGTAAGTTACTGTGTAGGAATTAGATCTGCAATAGTTATTGTATCTGTTGTGTAAATTGAATGTATAGTAGTTGGGATTGTGGGTGTTTTTTATTCTTTTCTGCTAGATGAGTGTGAGGTTGGGTATTTTAACCCTTGGAGTGTTTTGATAGTTCCCAGGAATTTACCCCCAAATCCAAGAATAAAATTTTGGCCCCAGGTAGCGTGCATCTCTGTGAACTATTGATTTATCCCTGACTTGACTGTGTTTCTGGATCCAGGTGGCTATGGGTACCGCAAAAGTGGCAGTGAGAAGTATGGACCTCCAGTTCGAACAATGTACCGGCTGAGGGTAGAGAACCTTTCCACCCGATGCAGTTGGCAAGATCTTAAGGTAGGAGCAATTTTTGACTCTTTTGACTTTGTTTTATTTTCTTTGCTTCCTCTAATTTTTTTATTGCCCATTGTTCTGGATATCTCAACTCATAAACATTTTTTTTTGCTCTGTATTCTGTAGGACTTCATGCGCAAAGCTGGTGAAGTCACCTATGCAGATGCCCATCAGCGTCGTCCCAACGAAGGAATCATCGAGTTCCGTACTTATTCCGACATGAGACGTGCGCTGGATGAACTGGATGGATCAGAAGTCAATGGGAGGAGAATACGTCTGGTGGAAGATAGGTCTGGATCCAGATACTCTTCCTCACGCAGTCGGTCCAGGTAGTTTACATTTAGATTTAATAGTGTGCTTTTCATTTATGCATGTACACTATTGATAAAATGTATTATTTTGCCATGGTATTTATGTTCATTTTCCTATTGCATGCATTTTGTCCTTTATTTTCACCTATTGATCCTATTAGTCCGAGAACTGTCCTATGGTAAAATATTCACTTATATTGTATGTATGGACTAGCATCTCCATAGGTTGGTCTTCTCATGTAGACTACGAGCGCCACCTTTCTTTTTCTCATCACCATAACATTGTTCCGTAATTTACTAAAGAAGACGTTGTTTTAAACTTCTGTTCAGGAAATACTAAAGGGCTTTCTTATTCACTGGTTAGTTCCCTTTAAATTAATCCCTTCATGATGCAGTGCAGCCTGATGATGATCACTTCTGCTCAGGGAGGGGTTAGTGTATACTACTAAGTCACATCATTTGCAAGGTATTGGAAACCAACATAATTATACATGTTTCGGTTAAGATTACCAGATTTACTGCGAGCAGGACCTTTCCGTCCTTATCCTGGTGGTAGAATAGCTAATTTTACCTTTTGAAAAAAATGTCTAAGCTTCAGCTTTAATGTAATAATTTTCATGTGTTTTTATAAATTTTCAGGTGTTAATGTTTTTCTGTCCATTATTTTAGGTCCCGCTCACGTAGGAGTAGCCCTTCTAGATCAAGGTTAGTGTTTTTATTTAAGAGATTTGTAATTTGTAAGTCATTTTTTTTCATTCTTAGAATGAGATTTTGTAAAATGTATTTTTCTCCCTATTTATTTAGTTTTTTTGTTTTGTTTTTGTTTTTCCTTTAGGTCTCGATCACGCAGTAGGAGCAGAAGGCGTAGTAGGAGAAGCAGGAGTTATAGCAAAGACAGCAGAGACAGCAGAAGTAAAGAAAAAAATGGAAGTAAGCAAAGGGATCACAGCAGCAGTAAGGAGAGGAGCCCAGATATGGAGCATAGTGAAAGGGACAGGAGCCACAGCAGAGACAGACGAGATAGTGAGGGAAGTCTGAGAAAGGATAGAGACAGAAGTGGCAGCAGACAAAGGAGGGATCGAAGCAGAAGCAGGAGTAGGAGTAAAGACAAAAAAGAGAAGAGTAGCAGACGAAGCAAGGACAGGAGAGATAGAAGTGGTAGTAGAGAGAGAAGTAGGAGCAAAGACCGAGATAGCCGAAAAAGGAGGGAGTCTTGTAGCTCAGAAAGGAGCCATAGCAACGAAAGTAGAAAGAATGGTAGACGATCAAGCCGTAGCGTCAGCAAAGATAGAGCTCGGAAGCGTAGCAGGGAAAGAAGTGTCAGTGAAGAGCCCTCCAAGAAAAGCAAGAGGGAAGAACTAGTGGCATTTACTACAGAATCTGATCAGGAACATGAAATTGAGGAAGGTGAGATTGACTACCCCAGGTCTGCTGTAGCTAATGTTCCTGCTCCATCATCTCCACCACAGTCGCCACCACAGTCACCACCACAATCTCCACCACGATCCCCCCCACGATCTCCACCACAATCTCCCCCACAATCACCCCTGCCTGCTGAACCTGTTGAACCTCTTACTACACAGGAAATAAATGAGGAAGAGGTGCCCTCAACAGTCAATTCCCCTTACAAACAGCAACCTTTGTCACCCTCCACCACAGAGGCTTGACTTTTTTTCATGACTTTCATTTTCTAGAATGAGCTTCTCTTGGCTCTGTTCGTGTTGAATATTTTATATTTATTTCATTTTTTTTAATTAATATATATCTCCTGGCCTGTTAGCACCCTACTCAATATGTTCTTTATTTCAGAGTGTAAAAGTGCTACAAACTAAAAGTTGTCTGGTCTTAAAGCAGTTATGCACAACTGAAGTGGTATCTTAGACTGGGGGAAAACTGTACTTATAAAACAAACAAGTGGTCGTTCCTATCCTCTAAAAAGGTTTGAGCCCGAACAGTCTGTCAGTCAGACCAAAGCATGCAGCAAATGAATATGTTTATCTTCAGATCTTTTGACTTTGTGCTGATGTTGAGGTAGTCATTCACACTACAGACTTATTTCTGAAGTATATTATAATTTCACTTTCTAATGTGTGGCTATCTTTACTAATGTCTAAGTCAGGTTCTCCTATGTAGAAATACCTAGACCCTTGTGACTGTAAGTTCAAGGCTGACAAATGCCAGTTTCCCTGGCAGTAAGTGCATGGGGCTGTGGAAATACAACCTGATTCAGAATTATATATGAATATAAGCAGTTTTCCCAATATTCTGAGTACAGCTTTCACTACTCCTAATATTGATATGAATAAAGGGCATAATGCTGGTTAAATAGGGGCTGGGATCATTTAAGTAAAGACAGGTTGTCTAAAAATCTCCATACGCTAACATTGTGTGCTCCTTTGCACCTTCATAATAATTTTTGTCCATTTAGAAGTGTTTGACAACGAATTGATCAAGA
Organism: Pyxicephalus adspersus; assembly: GCF_032062135.1. Lineage (NCBI taxonomy): Eukaryota > Metazoa > Chordata > Amphibia > Anura > Pyxicephalidae > Pyxicephalus > Pyxicephalus adspersus. The sequence continues at coordinate 97,952,910 of NC_092858.1, read as the reverse complement.
AGTGCTCAGGGGAAACCAGTTGTGTAAAATTGTTTATGATCTTTAGGATTTCTCTACTATGTACCTTTATCATACATATGATTTTTTTTTCCCACTTGTAACTTTCATTTTTAATGATAGTGATTGCTCTCCTGGATTTCATCATTCTATTTGAATAAAAAATATTTTTGCTTCAAACAGCATTAGGACAGTTATTTAGAAGTACTATAGAACAGGTTAAGAACGCCAAACTTCAATGTTTTATAAAGTAAAATGTGTGTTTATAGTGCTGCTAGGATTTTGATGTGGTTTATACTGCAGCTACAAATATGCATGTGAGTCTTGCTGATGTTCTAGTAATTAATTTAAAGAATAAATGTTGCACACGTTTCTACACATTTAGTGCAAATACCTGTTTCCTGCCAGTCCCCATTTTCTTTCTTCTGACAACACCAAACAAAGAAGCAGATGCGTGGATGTGTGGTCCGTTGTGTATCTCATTTTTCTGATCAGAGTTTTCAGGGCACAGCACACAGCTTGCTTGTAGTTGGGCGGACTGGCCTGCCATGTTCTGCCTGATTGAGAAGTACCTTTTGGCATTAGATTTTCTGCATTGCCATTCAAATATCATGGGTGGGTCAGAGTCAATTGGATGGAAAATGTTGGTATGAACAGATATAAATTATGTGTAAATGCCATTCACTACCTAAAAGTAAAAGAAAACTTACAATAAATTTCAGTGGGACAGTGTTGTTGGTCGCCCCTTTTTGCCAGTGGTCTATTTTGTACCAGTATTTTAATGGGCTGGATTAAAAAGCTATAGTTGTGCCATAGTTTACCCATGCCTATCATATATACAAAAAAACTCCCCCCTGGTGGTTCAATCACTCTAAATTGCCCAAGCTGGTCTTTAAATTGTTAAATAGCTAAATTGTTCCAAATTTGCACTAAATACACTGTTTGTCTTTCAAAAACATGAGCAAGGCCTACCACGGGAAGCCTGCTTTCAGTTTGCCTCCATATCTTTAGGATCTAACCACACAATTGGTAGGAATTTTACTTTTAAAGTGAAAGTAAACTCACTTGCCTTTAACTTTGCAGATCCTTTAATCCTTCCAGTTTCCTGGGTCGGATCCCACATTGTCCTAGTATCCTTTATCCTGGAGAGGAGGAAGCATCGGTCGCAGTTATCTTCCTTGCCCTTCTTCCTACATAACCCAATCTTGTGCCTGCGCAGTGCGAGATCAGGTTAAGTAGGAAGAAGGGCAAAGACATAGATGTGATGTTGATGGGAAAGAAGAGTGCCCATCTCACTGCGCATGCGTATGATCGGCATTTTTTTTTTTTTTTTTCTTTTTACATTCCATTGAAGAAAAAGCTGCTTCTGCGCATGCTTGCAAAAGGGGAGGAGCTTTGAAGAAAAAAAGTAATTTTTACCTATAAAAAAAATTTAAAAATAATTTTTGTCTAGATCTGCTTTAATGTCTGCCTCTCGCAAAAAGCAAGGCAAATGTTTAAGAATGCTTAAACAAATCAAAGTGTTAATAGATTTTGTTATCAATAAACAATGCAGAGTGAATGACCAGAAGAGAAATATTATTAAAATCATTAGTTGGTGTGACCACCTTTTACCGTCAAAACGATATCAATTCTGCTAGGTACATTTGCGCACAGTTTTTGATCTTGGCAGGTAGGTTGTTCCAAACATCCTGCAGAACTAACCACAAATCTTTGGTGTAGGCCTACTTAAATCCTTCTTGCTTTATGTAATCCTAGACACATATGATGATAGTGAGATCAGGACTCTTTGTTCTTTACACTGAAGATAGTTCTTAATGAACTTGGCTATATATTTGAGGTTATTAACCCTGCTGCAGAAAAATTTGGAGCCAATCAGACTCCCTCTTGATGGTGTTGCATAATAGATAAGTATTTGCATTTTCTTGTACAGGTGAATCTCAATAAATTAGAATATCATTAAGGAAGTTAATTTATTTCAAACAGAAATGTTGGCCTACTGAAAAATATATATTTAAGCACTCAATACTTGGCCGGGACTCTTTTCACATGAATTATTCCATCAATGCAATGTGGCAGCCTATGGCACTTCAGAGATGTTTTGGAAACCCAGGATGCTTTGATAGCAGCCTTTAGCTCTTCTGCATTTTTGGGGTCTGGTGTCTTATCTTACTCTTGACAATACCCCATAGATTCGCTTATTGGGTTTTGGTTGGGATTTTACTGGCCAATCAAGCACAGTGATACCAAAAGTCTGGTATTATTAAACAGTGTTTATATAGCACCAACATATTAGGCAGCGCTGTACATTAAATGAAAGACAGACAATGATACAAGAGGAGGTAAGGAACCTGCCCAGAAGAGTTTACAGAGTATTGGTACTTTTGGCAGTGTGGGGACATGCCAAGTCCTGCTGAAAAATATAATCATCATCTGCATAAAGCTTGTTAGGAGAGGGAACCATCAAGTGCTCAGAAATTTACTTGTGGGCGGCTGTGCTGTCTTTGTACTTGATTAAATCCAGCGGACTAACACCAGTAGATTAAATGGCTCCCCAAATCATCACTGGCTGTGGAAATTTCACACTGGACCTCAAGCAGCTTGGATTCTGTGCCTGTCCACTCTTCCTCCAGACTCTGGGACCTTGATTTCCAAATTAAATGCAAAATTTACTTTCATCTGAAAAGAGAACTTTAGACCACTGGGCAACAGTCCAGTCTGTTTTCCCCTTAGCCCAGGTAAGAGGCTTTTGACATGGTCCTGGAAGTGGTATGACACAAGGACTGAGACAATTGTAGCCCTTGTTCCGGATACCGTCTGTGTGTGGTGACTCTTGAAGGCTTACCCTTTTTGTGGAGGGTGTCAGTGACTGTCTTCTGGACAACTGTCAAGTCAGCAGTCTGACGCATGGTCTGGTCATGATTGTGTGCCCTCTTGATACAGGTCATTTTGAACCAAAGATCATTTAAAGGCTCCGGACACCTTTGCAGGTGTTTTCGGTTAATTAGATGAGTGCTATGAGACACCATGAGTACTATATTGAACTTTTTTTTTTAATTTTCTAAAATACTGAATTTTAGGTTTTCATTACCTGTAGTCTATAATCTGCAAAAAGAAAAGAATTAAACACTTGAAATATATCACTCTATGTAATGATTTTATTTAAAATAAGAGTTTTACTTTTTGAATTGAATTAATAAAATAAATTAAATTCTCAATGATATTCTAATTTATTAACCTCCCTGAGAGTCTAATTATGTCAGTATTTTTATACCCAAAGCGGTACATTGTTTTGCATGGAAATTTGTTGTTTAAAAATTTATACCTGTAATTATTAGGAATAGCTCCCGAGTATGATAAAGTTTGAAACACAAATCATAAATTATAATATAATAAATAGTTATAAATATAACATTTATTAAAATAATTTAACAACAATTAATAATAATGAATAAATTAAAAAAAATAAATAAAACATTTTATCATAAATGTTATCAAAAACACTGAAATTTGTCCCAACAAGAGTGCAATATTATTAATAAATTAATTATCCAGTAGACATCATGATAAGTTTTAAAACATGGTACTGCACAAATTCCAACGCCACAATCAGGATAGTAGAACCTGGTCTTCCGTCCACTGTCATCCCTCTTTGAGTAACAAACCATGCACATCCTTGTAGGTGCTGCCTTTTCCTTAGTTGGCGGGATGTAGTCTGTGAAGTGACGACCAGTCAGGTGTTCCGGGTTGACAGCAGCAATAGCACGCTGTTCAAGTCTATTCATGGCCATTGATGGTGTTTGGTGGTTCTTGACAATAGATTCAGAAACTTTCTAAATGAAGTCTGAAAAATGATTCACAGGCCTGTCACTCTTTTGCTTGTAGAGAATGTAGGCATTCCATAAACTTTTGCTGTTTCCTCATTGCTGGGTAGAATATCATGCCCATTCTACCATGTCATGCTCATGTCAAAAAATGCTTGGTCAGCACTGTCGACACCTCCTATAGTGTTATTGTAGTCAATCACCACTTGTGGTTTCATGACTTCTATCCCACCTTTTGTGCGTACCATAACAGTGGAGGCACTATGGACTGTACTCATTAGGCGCACATCTTTTTTGTCACCCCTTCGCAGGGCCATCATTTTGCCTTCCTGCCAGGCAACCACAGAAGATCTGTACTTATGCATGACTGTAGCTAAGAATGGAGTGGCAAGTAATTTATTGGTAGACCAATACCACTTCTTCAGGGGTTTGCCCACCACTCTCTGAAGTATCACCAAAGCCCAAAAATAGCCAAATGTCATCTTTGGTCACTGGTTCCCACTTTCTGCCTCTTGCAAACCTCAAGTGTGGAGCAGCTAATTGTTGTGCAGCGTACCTGTTTGTCTCAGCAACTATTTTTCAATAACCTCATTGGTCAGTAACAATTGCAGGTATGCCAAGTGGTCGTCACTTTTCAGCATCAGTTTTCACACCAGGTGCCCCAGTAAATGGGAATCTTGGGGGCGCTGCCTGAGCCGCATCAAGGTCAACAGAGCATCAAGTGCACACATTACTGACCTCAATTTCAGATTCGTCGCTGAGTTCACTGTTGCTGTCTGATGACAAGTTTCCTGGTGAATCACTATTGCTTGATTCCACAAGTGACTCCAAATCTTTATAACTTCTTTCTAGTTGTTCAAAAACAGCTTTTATGCTGGCGAGACGCCTTTTGGATGCCATGGATGTGGTCATGTCTCCAGTAAGCAGTCAGGGACATTCAAGGTCAAAAACAAGTGCTCAAATTATGAAATCAGAAAATGATGGGAAAAGGTCAGGAAAAGTTCAACAAAGGTCAGATCAGGGTCAGGGCTAATAGTGGACAAACTGTAAATTAGGGCACTGGACAAAGCTATTTTATGCACGAATAGATGTTATTTTACATTTATTTTTTATTGTATTTCACTGTAATCAAACATCTGAAAGCAGATTACAATGTAATCTGCTTTTAACCCCCCTAGCGGTAATCCCAAGTGTGACTTGGGGTGGATTTTACTTGCAAAAAGCAGCAATCCCGAGTCACACTAGGGGTCGCTTTAAACCAAAAAAAAAACGCCTTGTTCTGTCGCTGTCCCCCGGTGTCCTGCTGGTCCCCACAGGTCCTGGGGAAACGTCTTCCTCCTCCGATCTCCAGCTGCAAAGTGAAAGACAAGATATACGAGGTTTCCCGGTGACGTCGGTACATGCGTCGGTGTTGGCGGGAAATTCAAATAATTTTGTATTAGATTCAATACAAAATAGCTGTTGTGAGTCCAATACAAAGAAATTGTATGTATCTATACCCTGTTTCCCCGATGATAAGACACTGTCTTATTTTTTTTTTGAAGGCCAAAATATACTCTAGGGCTTATTTTCAGGGGGAT
>NC_092858.1:97933590-97946541 GCF_032062135.1 Pyxicephalus adspersus | reverse complement strand
GCTTATTTTTCATTTTTACCTAAAAAGGGGGGGCTGTCTTATTTGATGGCCCTGCCTTATCATCGGGGAAACACGGTATATATATATATATATATATATATATATATATATATATTATACATGCTACTATACAGTTACATTACGTTTAAATATTTTTTAATGTTTTTTTTAACAGATTTTTGTGTTTTGTTATTTAAATCTTATTATTAAATTTATTATATATCAGTGAGTTATGCCTAAGAATTACAGCCTACAATGAAAAATACATTTTCATGCAAAAAATGTACCACTTTTTGCATGGAAATTTTGAGGGAATTAGACCGCTAGGGAGGTTAAATTTCCCGCCCAGCCATGTCTCCTCAGCCTACTGACACTTTACGCATCACACTGAGGATGTGAAGCAGAAGCCAGCTGGGGATCGATGAGGGCGCCGCTGGATTGAGGGGCACAGGTAGGAGGGTTTTTTTCCGCTTTTTTCCATGCAAATTTCACCCCAAGTCACACTCGGGAATACCACCAGGGGGTTAAAATGTACCTGTATATGAATCTGCATTGGGAGGTGGGGATGCACCAGAATCCTGACTTCATTCCCAATAATATTTGTCGAAATACACTCCCAAACTTGCAAGCAACCTCGACCATGTGTCATTGTTGCTTGCAGACACTCATTATTGTACCACTTACCAGCCTTTTGGCAAACAAAACTTCTTTATGCTACAGCCAATTATTTCAAAATTATTTTCAAAATTTGACTCATCAATCCAGATAACTTTCTGTCATTTTCCAGCATCCCGGTTCTTATGTTTTGTGCATAGTTGAGTTGCTTAGCTATGTTTCCATGTTGGTGGTATAGCTTTTTGGCCACAATTCTTCCATGATGACTTCTGGTCAGACTCCTGCAGTGTATAGGTGTGCCTGGGTCCGACTGTTTTCTGCCTGTTCTGAACCGATGGTTCTGCTGGGCATCTTTCGATTTCAAAGAAGTAAGCATGATGATGTCTATTTCATCTGCTTCACTAAGTTTCTGCGGCTGACCACTGTGTCTGTGGTCTTCAACACTGCCTGTTTGTGCTTCTTCAAAAGAGTTTGAACAGCACATCTTGAGACCCCAGTCTGCTTTGAAATCTTTGCCTGGGCAAGACCTTGCTGATGTTGTCTAACTTCCCTCTGTCTTGATTTTAAAAAAGTATAGACAAGTGAGTAGGCTTTTTAGGGTAAATAAAAATACAAACATTTTATTGGTCAATGATTATAGTGGTCCTATTGCTAACATAGAACTAATATTCTAAGAGATGATCAAATCATAAACAAAAATTGAAACAAATAGCAGTGTTTTTTTACTCTTTGAAAAGTGATCTAAATTCTAAGCTTGTCTCAAGCTCCTGACTCGTTTCTCCAGTAAGGCTTCTTCAGGGGATTGTTGAGATGACAGAAATGGAGAAATGATAACAATAGCTTGACAAATTCTTGACATTTGTATTGACAAATACAAGAAAATAAAATAGTATAAATAGATATAAGGTGTCAAAAATCATTGAAACATTCCATACACTATCGAAAAAAGTATCAGTTTGATGGAAATAGGTAATATATACAACAAGGATACATAACTACTTACTTACATCATTCACTGAATATCTACGCCAGAGTACCCTCGAGGATCATACTAAAGGTGGGGGGATAATAAGGAAGGTCAAATACAGGTATGAATGAGAAATGAAGATTTTAAAAGAAGATTTATGTAATATATGAGTATTGATTGGTATGATAGTGTGGGTAGAAGATAACTGAGAAGGTATAAGATGGATAATGAATGGCTAATAGAATAAAGTGGGGTCCCAAATGTTAATACATTATTGTTCTAATTACCAAAAGGGTGTACTTACTTTCTCGATTAGGAGACGGGTCAAAATAATGTTGATAACACTTGATAGGATGATACTAAAAAGTGTGAATCAAGGAGATGGGTTTTAGTGACTATTTAGGTCCATGGGTTGAAATGCAGTGATTTAGGTATAGTAAAGAAAATCTATTATATGTACTGAACAGAAAGAAACGGAAACTGAATTATCCAATGCAATGGATCTCAGTGAATGTAGTCAAAATTTAATTTTGCAGTGAAAACCCAATCATGTTCAAGGAAATCTGAAAAAAAACAGGATTTGTGCTTGCATATGCTTGCATGGTTAAAGTCAGCTAATGTTCACTTTGCTCACCAAGCTAATTCAAATGTAAAAAAATAAGGACCATGCACAAGTGTACAAATAGAAGTAAAGAAAAAAGTAAAACTCAATTACTAAAGATGTAATTTACACAAAAAGTAAACATAGTGTGGTGGTTATTTAGATCCCTTTAATAAAGTGTTAGAATAAAGACATGGGTTTACAATTACTTACTCTTGTCAGACGACTCATCTTGGAGACACCAAGCATATCCTACAAAAGTGCAAGAAAGAATTTTTGCAAACTGGAGATGATTTTTTTTACCTAGAGCTCTAAGTCTTTATTCTTCATTCTTTATTCTTATCTGTACTTCACACAGGATGATGAATCTGATTTCAGAATATTTTTATTTTTGAGGGATACCTAATTTGTATGATCTCTGAAAGGGTGTAGCAGAAATGGTGAGACTTTCTGATTACTCCTTTGGAGAGCCACCTAAGAGTTAATTCTTTTAGCAAGGTTAATACAAAAACATGGAATACTGAATACATGTGTTGTGAATGTTCAGGTGGATTCGTGTAAACTGTCTGGTCTGTGCCCTTGTGAACATCTTGTGTCCTCCTTCCAATACTAGTTGGGGTGGGAATGACCTGATAAGAAAAAAGTTATGGCTGTTATGCCCTGACGGGTCATGAGAAAGAAAGCAGCTGGTAATATACAAAATATATTCTCATACTAACAATTGCAAGTTTTTTTCACATTATATTGTAACAAGGAGGTTTGGTCAAAATGAGCTAGCAATAGTCATGTAACAAGTTAATTGGCTGAGATCAGTGGACCATTGTGAGTGTTTTGTGTCTTTCTTTAACCCTTCTTGACACTTGTAGTCCCACAAATACTTCCACCTTGTTACAAGGGGAGCTTAGATTATGCTTGAGGTCTCTATGTAAAAAAAAAAAAAACAATTTGCTGGGTAGGATGTTTGGAGCGAAAGAAACTAAATATAGAGATTTATATAATGTATATATAATTTTATGTTGTAATGCTATTTTTGCTGTAAAGTTTGGATTTTTAACTGACTGTTATGAACATTTAAAAAATATATATATTACTATACTAATATATTGTAAATATGTTTGCTCTATAGCATGTAGTGTTTTTAGATTTTTTCATGGCCCAAAGATACATATTCTATTTTCTCTTTGTTGGGTCTAAACAAGTACATACTCCTCCAGCAATATGTTGGTGGCACCATCAGCTTTCTCCACTCTTCTGGGATTTGAAGCTTTGGCAATCTTGGAGCAGGAGTGAACCATGGTCAGGAGATAAGTCGGGACAATCTCCACTTACCACTTTTCATTTTTTTGGGCATATAACAAAAATAGTAGAATATATAGATAAAAACATGTTCATTGGCTTTCTCCTAAAGTTCACCTTAGACTGTGTTATAGACATATGACCATGGTAGGGACATTAGATTGTGAGCCCCTCTGAGGGACAGCTAGTGGCTATGACTATGGACTTTGTACAGCACTGCGTAATATGTCGGCTTTATATAAATACTGTGTATAATTAATAATAGACAACACAGAAAAATATTATACTGGATATGTGCTAGGTGATAGAGCTAGAGTGGAGAACCAAGCATACAAAATAGGTGTCTTCCAAAGTCAAAAGAGCAAACTTATAGATAGGGACTATGAATCTATATGCTTTTCACAGTAGAAACTGCTTCCTTGGGAGAAAATATTGCCACAGCACTTGGAATATTTGGGAGAACCCATATAAAGTTTGCACCATATGGAAATCATGCCTAATGAGTTTTTCAATACACAGTGATACAACAAATCATAGAATCCCAAAAAGACAAAAAAAAAAAATTCAATGTGCTAATGAATCAACAGCCCACACAGGGAACAAGAGGCAAGTAAATAAGGGGGCAGACGACCTAGTAAAAATATATATAAATATATTAGCCTAGTATAATCTATCAGATATTTAAAAATATATCTAATAAAGATGTAACATCCAAACGAAGATTTAACCGAATCCCACCAAAAAACGGACAGTCTTCTGCCACAGAATTTGCAAGTAGGTATGGAGAATATACATTACTGCACCCATACCCTTGAACAGCAAAGGGAGAGAAGATAAATCTAAATCAGTGTTCGCTACATAAGCTATAATTTGCCCTTTTTCTCATTATATTCATCCCATGTGCCTTTTTCTATATACTTAATACTGATGTTAGCTGCCAAATGACACATGTCAATCTAGTCCAACCAAAAGAAAAAAAAAATAATTAAAAGGCTGCATCCTCAGTACCTCAGAACTGCAGCTGACTTAAAGGAAGACCAAAAAATGCTTTAACAAATAAAAAAAAAATTTTCAACATCCTTTAAGGCAATCAGATAATCACTGGAGCAACAATCTACAGCATTATTTCTTATAAAGATTATTAGCCAGTTATTTTTTATGTTTTTTTGATAGATTTTATAGATCTATTTTGTAATGTTATATATCTTTTCTACATGTTTTCTGTTCTTAGATATTAAAAGCAAGTATTCTACTGTGTCTTAAAGATGCAAATTGTTATTGCATGTAGGTATTAAGTCTATGTTCTACTAGAAAATTTCTTAAACTTCTCTATTGAAGTATTCCCCTTAGGTTGAATGTGTTAAGCCCTCAATTACATAACTATACTTTTTATCTATATTTTGTATTTGGTCAAACAATAAAAAGTATAGTATGCCAAGTACCCCCAGGGTTGTCAGGACTGAATACACACCTGTGTGCATGCATGGGAGTTACATCATTCTGCCCCAGCCAATCAAGATGGCCAAAAATTGAAGCGAGGATAGGTGTCTTCACCAATAAAGGACTTGCTTGGTAACATTTTTTTATTGTTAAGGTTTAGATCCTCCTTAATGGCTTTGCAATACTTTGTACAAGAATCATGATTTTAGTGTGTTTTTTATTACTGAAATAAAAGAAAAACACTGTGATCACTGTGAAACTCTTCACCAAACTATTTTTTTACAACCAGTTAGACTGTTTGGGGTCTTTTAAGCAAATCTGGATACACATACATTCTCTTGAGGACCTCGTGTGATTCTAACTGTTTATAGTCCAACAAGTTATCAAATGTCTACTCACATAAGCCAGTCCCCTGTTCGTGATTAAAAATATTTACCCGATTTCTCACTTACGCACTTACTGTATATTATTGACCCCTCTAAAAAAAATAAGGTAATTTCTATATGCATTGTATAATCTTCCCACTTTTTCTTGCTTTACTCAACCAAAACTCACTCACTCCAAGGCAAAACTTACATAGCATAACAATTTTTTTTATCATTAAAACAAATTAAAAGCATAATCACTTTTAATGCATTTTGTTTCATAGACTTCCCTTAAGACACAGTTCCTGTGATAGGTTGTGAAATAGAATTTAATGAACATTGGACAATATTACCAAGAGTAAGCATTGTTTGTCCTAAATAAGATAAATCTTTTTTATATTCTTTATAAAACAGTGTTGAACCTAGAAAATGTTTTACGTTGGGTGGGAGGAATTTGTAGGGGGGTGGTGGCTGTTGTTTTGTGACCCAACTCCTCAGTAACTTCCCAAAAACAGCTAAGTGGTTACTGAAAGGTGCCGTGTGGTGTTTATTGAAAATTTAAAAGAAACAAGGAAACATGAATGCCAAAACATATTGAGATGTTATTTTCTAAATACACCTCTATCTGCCCATCTCTTGAACAGAGTAGTAAGGGGTGTCCTGTAGTTCAGAGACATAAGCTGGGCAGGGATGGTGATATTGTTTATGATAATTCTATAGAGCAGCCGTTCTCAGCCCTTTTTATTCATAAAATAATTTTAAGTCCTTTGGGAATACCTGCCTTAACTAATTTATTGGAGATCAGTGAAAATAATGCTCCTCTTATGGTCGTGGTCAGAATCCCTTGGTTACGGACAGCTAAAAGAAATAATTGGTGTCCTGCAGCTGGCTGGCGCTGGTGTTGGCCTTGGAACTATACAGGCACCACCAAATGGAAGGTTTGTATAATATCTATTGGAAAATCAAAAGAAACATGGAAACCTGAATGACAAAACACATTGAGATGTTATACTCTAAATACATGTACACAATATGATTATTCACAATAATCATTCAGTAGAATATACAAAACATCTCAGTGAACATTCTGCTTCTGGCTTGTGTCATTGAATACCGTGGTTACTTTTTTTTTTAACTAATTTTAGTTACTAGGATTGGAAAAAAAAGAAAAAGATGCAGGGTTAGATTGAGAGAAGGGGGTGTACTGATAGATGGGGTAAGAAGGAAGAGAAGAGTACTTTTATATAATAAGTAATGACAAAGCTTCCTCCTCCAACAGAAAAGGCCTATAGTAGAGATGTAAACTTTTTTTTGATCCATAGGGCAAGAGCAGATGTGAGGATTTATACAATTTTGAATTGTCGAATATTCACATCCTACAGACCTTTACTTTTATATAAACCATCTGTGTCTAGATACATGAACAGCTATCCCTTTCTTTCTGTTATTGCTTACTTCCCCAGAATCCATGTTATTCATAAATCTATTCTGGCCAATACTGAAGATTTTGGTTTCTAGCAAATACTCTTGTGTGTGATCCTTTAATATACTCTCACCTATATTCCCTACTATGAAGCGTGCATGCCTGTAGTTTCCAGGTGAAGATCTAGATCCCTCTCTAAATATATGAATCACATTGCCCTTACACCAATCCTTTGGTCAGGTCAAATAAATGACAACACCCATTCACTGTAATATTTATAGAAAAGTGGTGTTGTCACCCTATGACATTGAATATTTTAGGATACAAAAAAAAAACATCTGTTGCACCTCTATCTATTTAACTCCTTAACAGACGAGGACAGGGTGGCCTGTAGTTTAGAGATATAAGATGGGCAGGGCTGTTGATACTATAAGACTATAGAACAGCCTTTCTCACACTTCTTACCCTGGTAATAATTAGGTCCTTTGGAACCCCTACCTTAACTAATTTATTGGGGGGCAGTGGGAAAAATGCCCCGACACTGGTGGCCAGTGGAGATAATGTTCCCCATACAGTTGTGGAACTAATGCCACCCGTACAGAGAGCTAAACATATAATTGGTGTCCTACGGCTTGCTTGCGATGGTGTTGGAACTGTGCAGACAGAATCAAATGGGGGGTTAACTCAAAGAACTCCGGTACCGATATTGAGTTACTGCAGCCGGTCATTAGTTAGTGTTTCAAGCGACATTAGGAATTAATGGGAACGGTACATAGAGCAATGTTCATAATAAAAAAAGCGGAGACGTACAAGTGGAAGGCCACCCTGCTTCAGTTGTCAGTCAGTTAGTGATCAGCTATACAGAGCGATGTCAGGCTGCAGCTGCACAGAGGTAGAGTTTCACCTAAAACAATCACAAACTCAGGTGATAAAAATCCAGCATCTGCACATAACTTTGAAGGCACCAAGAATCAATCTGTCAGGAAAAAACAAGACATGTCTAGCTCTATGGAGCCTAAACCACAAGAAATGTCATTTTTCACTTTGCTTCTCTTCATGGCCAATCATAGACAAATCACAATATAACTTGCACTATATTTTATAAAACAGGGAATCTGTATTTCCTCAAATATTTCCTGGTGGGAATCTTCCAGGTCTATGTGTTTCAAGGGTCTACCAGGGAATGTTTGAGGGAATGTCAGATTCCCTGTTTTATAAACAGGCCCTTGATGTGTGTTGTGAGGGAGGGCCGTGTGATAAACACTAAGTGCTTAGTCATCAGGATAAGCAGATTATTTATAACTTACATTTTATACACTTTTATATCTGGAGCATTGTGCTGCCAAAGCTGCAGGCCGGTAATGATTGGTTATACCATTGGGGTTCATGTATTGGAGTTCAGGCCGTTCACTTAGCACAGTGAATGATCCCACTCCCAGTGTGTTGTACATTACAAAAGAATACATACAATATATAAATGAATACAATATAATGTAAAATATACAAAAACACTGGAATTTCCTTGTATCTGATTGGATGGCTGCAGTTAGCACAACTTTACTAAGTGAACAGCCTCATCCACCCCCATTGTCTTTCATATACTGCCATGGTATCTTTATTAAATGTTAGTATAAAAATACATTGACATTTTTGATGGGTGATTGTCCTTTATTCAGATTTATACATTGCCCATGTATATTATTTCTGCATGGAACATTGCTGTATAATATTATATATTGAGTGAAATGTCATGTGGGGGGGGGGTAATGTTAGAGACAGATCTGATAGGAGGATCGGCAGCCCAGCATGCACCGATCTCCTGCTCGTCGTATGCAGCGATCACTGCACGTCACTGCACGCTGATAGGTCGCCCAGCGAGCCAGCTGATTTAGAAGACCACGGCTTGGAAGTGGTTGCCGTGGTAACACCAGCTAAGGAGGCGGGGTAAATCGTAGCCCCGCCCATTGACGCCATCTTATGCTGGAAGAGGCGGCTCTAGGACAGCAGAGTGGTGAGAAGTGATGATGCCCTGTAAAGTGAAAGGGGAGTTTGTTATGTAGTCGGAAAATATCTTAGCATTGCTGTGCAGGCACATGGGAGTGGGCTGGAATAGGACTGTGTTCACGTTCAATACTTTATTTAAGGAAAGTCGGGCTTAGCCAACTCTCTGGGTGCAGAATTGTAAATGGTCCTGTGTGGTAAAAAGGCGGAAATATGCGTATAGCGCTGACAGGGAATACAAGCAGCCAGTGCGGGAGGCTCGTGTGATAACAATCTCTGAGCATAATAACTGAGCTTCTAGTCAGGAGAAACTCCCGAGTTTACATCTTCTCACCTGGGCTGCCGCGACCTCTAGCGGCCACAGGGGGAACTACAAGCAGCTGTTTTATGCACAGATTAGGAGAAATTATATTTACTTGTTACCCAGAAAAACGGATTCTGATAATAAATGGATACCATTGTCATACTTTGCAGACAGATATTAGATAAAAAGCAATCAATGTATTCAGTAGATAAATATAAAATAATTTTAAATGCAACTAAATTTGATTTGTTGCCATGTACAGAAGTGTCAGAATGGGAGGGGGGGGGGGGGGACTTACCTATCTGATGGGTGAGGGCAGGGAGATGACCTGTTCAGTCTCTTGCTGCTCCTTCATTGAGGGAAATGACAGATCTGCATGACATACAGATCTGCATTGTGTGCAGAACTGGGCAGAGATATAAAGCATTGGTAGGTTACACATCTCCCATGTATATTCTCTATAATATCTGCCCTTGTAGCTGTATGCCTGGAGTTTGGTGCTAAATTCATATCTCTGGAGGGGGAGGAGGTCAGCCTGAAACTAATGCTTGGAAAAATATGCCCAGACCTCATATATGTCCTCCTTGTATATGAGAATCCACAAACATGGATTGATCACTGCCAGGCAGCATAGATTCATCCCGGATCTCTTCTCAGATCTTTTTAACATGGAGAACCTTTGAAATAACGTTTAGGTCTTTGGGGAAGTCCTGCTAAAATTATTATATCTAAAGCTCAATAATGTGATCATTGGGAAGAGTGTCAGCCTCTATAGATAGCCAAAGAGGTCATTGGTGTCACCTAAACTGACCCGAGAGGCACAAACTGCTCATTGCTCAGGGAACCCCCCGTAGACTTTATTAGACTGCTCTAGTCTGGCTCACTGGCGCCAATCTATAGGTAATTTATTGTATGACCATGTCTGCCTACACACAGCCTGCCTGATTTTATAAAAAGACACAAGAGGTGTTCACCTAAAGACATTACTTTTTTTTGTATGTGAAAGCAAAATGTATTTAGTTACATTTTTTTTTTTTAGCTGTCTATGTCCCGGCTGGCCCTCTATTTGTCCTTCTGACTCTTGTTAGGGAGATGTAAAGTAAGGGAATCTTTTATTTCAGCACGGTCAGAGCAGGAGGTGATAAAAAATGTTTTGATGATTGCTTCGTAAAATGATTTTATTTTGTGCTCCTGAGTTAGCTCAGTAGTAGTAGAGTTTGTTCTCAAAGCTAAAGTCCAGGAAAAGCAAATAAAAGACAGTGTTCTCCCCAGAAATTTTTTTCAGCCAGGTGGTAAAAAAGTTGGCAGGGCAAGGCACAGCAAATTGAGTGCTCCCAGTTATTTATACCACAGGTAACCAGTAACCCCTATTATTGTGTCAGTGTTCTACCTACTCCTATACTTCGTTCCAACATTGTAATGCCAGGTATTATGCTGTAACTGTTCAGGGCTGTGTATTTTAATCCAACTCCCTAGTGTTCCATGTTTAAATTGTGTAATCCCTTGTTTGTGATCAATGTGGTGTAACAAGTTAGGCTCAGTTCACATTAGCAGTAAAAATGTAATTTACCCCTCCTGAGTGACTACTTGTCACCAGCTAATGCAACCTTACAGCCAATGTGAATTCAGCCCAACTTCAGATGTCGCTTCCCAGCGTTATAAGTAGATAACGCAAAACTTTAGTCTGTCCATTAACTGGGACCAATGTTTCCCAAGCTTGCTCAGATTCTCATTTCTTTCCGATGCTCTCCGTTCCATCAAGTGCTGATCTCATTTGGCATGCGTTTTTTACATTATAGGAAAGCCGCTGATTATGTGTTCCTGATGTCAGGCATGTGCAAAAAGAGCAGCCAGCATCCACCTGGAATATGTGACATAGATACCCCAGGAGGCTGCAGATTTACCCTGAAGTCTTTACCCCTATGGCAGTAAAGATGGAAGGAAGGGGTCCTCCCCCCAAAAAATTTAAAAAACAAATACTCATCATTGTATATAGTCAATGGGCAAAAAAGTGGGGGACACATGTATATCCCACCCCCCTAAAATTTCATGGCATCATTAGAACATAAAAAAACTCTGCCCATCAAAACACGCTGCCCTGTTACACATAACTGTCCTCTTCCCTACCTTGAACCCTAAACTCTTTAGAATAAAGTGATGCAGGTAAACAAAATTTTAGGTGCTTGTGGGGGACACTTGTGGCTAACACCCCCACTCTTTCATCACCATGGCATCATTACATCATTAGATGCTCTGTTACACATGATATGGTTGATTTTGATTTTGTCAGAGTTTTATGTTCTAATGATGCCATAGTGATAAAACTTTAGGGGGTGTTAGCCACAGACATTCCCCACACGTTTTCAGTTTCCTACACCTCCCCATTGCATAGTAATGAGATTCCAGTGTGTGTGTGTAAGGGGGGGTTATCCAAAGGTCTCCCCCCTACTTGACCTACATTTTCGGTTTTCTACCCCCCACTATTCTAGGGAAATTGAGATACAAAGAAGAGAAGCAGACAAGGTAACATAGTATGACAGATTTATGATAGATTTGTGACAGGTAGGTATCAATTTAGGGACCCCACCCCAAAGCTCCCTGCTTTGTAAGTGGCCCCGGGGGGGTGGGGTCCTAATTTGCATTTTAATTAAGGTCACCTAGGTGCCCCAATGTTATACTTTCACAAGTTTTTACAATTGTGATTCCCATATCTTTACATTTTTATCATCTGGGAGGCTGATATTGTGATTAGCTATGAGTGTCCCCTTGTGCACCCTGAAAATTTCAAGTCACTATGACACACGGTTTAGGAGACATAACGGTTTGTATACAGTGAGTTGTAAGGCTGCAAAATGACATGGATACACTCGCACACAGCAGTTTTGCTTCCGACGACGTCATTACATACGCCCACCCAGGCGGATCCATTGCTACACAATTTTCAATAGAAAACTCAGCACAGCTAGAGAATGGGGGAGGGACAGCCAGTGTCCTGATCTCATCATAGATGTGTGCTGTTCTCACCGTCTGGCTCTTATCTGCAGCTGGAATCCTCTGAATGGATGAGAACAGAGCAGCCTATCCGTTTTCCATTCAGAGGATTGGAGCTGCTGATAAGAGCCGGGCAAAGAGGGGAGGGCAGGCAGGTGGGCCCCCCACCAAAAAGGGACTGGGGGGAACTATGGTCTTGATATTGTCTTACTCTGCTAGCTCCACTTCCCAAGAAATCCATGTCTTTTACCATCCTGCTGCAGTCAATTTATTACATAATGATTTGTAAAAAGTTGTGTATGTTCTTTTCAAGAAATGCACATATTTTGAGTAGTCTTCTAACTCTATTTGGCTCTTTATGTTTTTTTTTATATCTTTTTGATCGTGTGTGTAGTGTAAGCACTGATCAAGAGTCTTTTGGTTTAATCAACTGGCCAAAACATGAAACAGAAATAATTCTGCATTTTAATCTGTGGCATGATTTTGGCCAATAGATTACAAGCCTGCCCACCACGACAAGGTAGACTCTTGCAGGGCAGGACCTACACTAAACTACACTAAGCTAACCTACTCGATGCTTGTCATCGTTATTCTAGTGTTGGATGCATGCTGGTTGTAGGCCTCATCTAGTGACTAGGTGTGGGAGTGTGTATGCATGTGTGTTTTTATATATGTAGGTGTGTGTATGTTTATGTGTATATAAAATGTTTTTGTTAATGTGTGTACATATGTGAGTGTGTGTGTGTGACCTACTCCGGGCTAATTTGTAGACCAGCGGTTGCAAACCTTTTCAGGTCAGCGGACCACTAAAATCACCGTTATCACAACAGATTTGTAATGGTTGCTGCTACTTCCTACCAGGTGATGGGTTTATTAAGAGTGTCTACTGACCAGTGATCTAAAGTAAGAAGTGAGCAGTTATGCTGCTATGTCTGGTGTCTCCCCTTA
>NC_092858.1:97919043-97931083 GCF_032062135.1 Pyxicephalus adspersus | reverse complement strand
TATGTGATGCAGTTGTAGGTGAATGAGATGTAGGTAATTGAAGTGTAGGTGAATGAGGTGTAGGTAATTGAGCTGTAGGTGAATGAGGTGTAGAGTAAGTCAGCAAAAAGCAAATAGAAATCTGCAATACGCACAAATTCTCAGTCAAATCGCTTTGGAGATGCTTCCAGAGAGGCTCCTCAGCAAGCAATGAAAAGCCACAGCTTCAGTGTATCTACACAAACTGTAGTCCATGACAACACACCTAACTGACCAATAGCCAGTCATCCCTACTGACATTTTTGAAAAATGGCAGTTATTGCCATGGAGCAGCCTGTCTGTTTAAGACCTTACAATCCAGTGATCATGTGTGCGCTCCTAGCCAATTGTATGCTTTGATATCCCAGCTGACAATGGCCATATCCAACATTGTATTTTTTTTTAGATTATGTAACGATTTATTTTTAGCTATCTTTTTATTAAAAAAAAAGGTGGTTATTTGGTGTGTCTATGGCGATGAGGCCTTACAATCCAGCAAGCACTTCTGCCCTTCCTAGCTACTAAAGGTCCTCACTGGCTGAAGAAATTAGATTCTTAAAGGTGTGTTAAAGCTTTGTGAATTATTTACTAATGTTTTTTGGAAGAGTTGCTTTTTTTAATTCCATTAGAGATTTGGAAGAGGTAAATGGCCTGATTTTCTAAAGCTCTCCAAGACTGGAGAGGATACACTATCATGGGAGATCCTGGGTGATCCAGCAAACCTAATATGTATTTGGTCAATGATTGAAAACATTTACTAAATTATAGGAAATGATTTTAAGCAATCCATTCCAGGTATGCTGGATCACTCAGATTTTTTCCTGATAGTCTATTGTCTCCAGTCTTTGAGAGTCTTAGTAAATAAGGCCAAAACACTCAAAGCATTGTGACCACAATCTCCAAAATTGAATCCCATTGGGCTCCTTAAAAATAAATTTTTAATAAATAACCATCCTTACCTTCATGTGTTAGCTTTGTAAACTCAGCCAATAGTATAAAGGGCTATTAAGAGTTACCTGAAACCGGTCATCATTTATTTGGGTGTTAATATAATGGGCAAGAATACAGTAAGGGTGCTTATCCTTGTGTTGAATACCTTTACTAATATTAGTACCAACAAATAGGGATTTTTAAGGTTAAACTCACAACCATTCATAAAACCAATAAATGTTATTAACAAATACAATAAAAGGTATATATAAAAACAATTTCATAGAAATCACTCATATATCTCCAGCATAAACATAAATTCCTTATTTCTCACTCCTCAATGTTTTTCATTTCATCTTCATCAGGAGGGTGAGATTAGGATTCTGATAATAAAGGTATATATGAATAAATACATTATACCTGATATGGTTCCACTGAGAGGGGCAATGATGAGTGGGATGTCTTGTCTGGTCATTTCCATGCGTTGCTGCACATTGTGGGTGATATAGTGAAATCAGGTTTGAGTTTGACACACACAGATGTCCTTTTTTTCTATTATGCTTTTCTTTGGCTGTCAAGTTGTTACATGGGTATCTGTTATATTTATCTTTTTACTACTTGTGCTATGTGTCCTGATATGAGTGAATTTATGTACAGATTAGTACTACACCCCACATGATAGGGCTGTATAATCTGCAGTGTTCTCCCCAGAAATTTTTTTTCAGCGGGGTGGGGGAAAGCTGTAGCCGGGTGATCAAAAAGTGGGCTGGGCAAGACACAGTAAATTTAGTGTTCCCAGTTCCCATCACTGCCCATATTCTAAAAAAAATAAATCTGAGAAGTTAATCCACAGTGTGTAATTATGTCATCGGCAGCGCAGTGTGATAACTGTGTGTAAAAGCTGCATGTCATGTCTGTGATCAAACCTTCAGATCAGAAATTTTTATGGTACAAGGTACCCTCATAGCTACTAGTAACCAATTTCTTTAAAGAATTTAAAGAAATAGGGGTCACAAGTTTAAAACTTGTCAAAATTGAACATTCGGGTTGCTGTCTCAAAAGAGAGTATGCCTAAGAGCCCAAAATTGAAAATGCAAATGTGGACCCCCAGGACCACTTACATAGTATAAATGCATTGGGGTGGGCCCCCTAAATTTATATTTATCTTTCACAGAACTATAATTGTCATACTATGCTCCCCTGTCTGTTTCTCTACCTTGAACCCCAATTTCTCTAGAATGGAGAGGTGCAAGGAAACAAAATTAAAAGTGCAAGTGGTTGATACTTGTGGCTAACACCCCCAAACCTTGATCACTATGGCATTATTACAACATAAAATAATTCTGTCCATCAAAACGCACCTTCCTGTTACACATGACTGTACCCTTACAGTACCTGAACCCCATTTTGTTTTATTGGGCAGAGTTTATGTTCTAATGATGCCATAGTGATGAAATTGTGGGGGATGGTTGCCACAGATGTTCACCACACATTTTAGGTGTCTTACACCTCCCTTTCCAGAGAAAGTGAAGTTCAAGTTTTAGAAGTGAGCATTAACAGGGCAGCGCATTTTGATGGGCAGAGTTTTTTTTAATGTTCTGATGCTATAGTAATGAAATTATAAGGGAGTTAGCCAAAGGTGTCGCCCACTTGCACCTATATTTTCGGTTTCATACACCCTGCTGCTCTAGAGAAATTAGGGTTCAAAGAAGAGAAGCAGACAGGGTAGCGTAGTTTGACAGTTATAAGTTCATAAGTTTTTGATTTTGTGACCCCCAAATCTTGAAATTCCTTAAAGCTAGGGGGCTGCTATTTTATTTTTCCTAGTGGCTATGAGGGCCCCCTGTTTACCCTGAAACTTTCAAGGTATTACAACATAAGGTTTGGGGGATATTGGTTTGTACATAGTGATTTCTATCTGAGTTGCTGCTGATGACGTGTTTGTACACACCAACATTTTAGGAGCAGCTTTTTTTTAATAGAAATCCCAGCTCGTGCTGTCAGATATTGCAGGCGCTGCCTGGGGTCCGGGCCCGCCTCTCACCGGCAGCAGCAATCCTCTGAATGACAGCTGAGCACAGAACAGCCTCACTGAGTTCTGTGCAGAGCATTAGAGCTGCGGATGGGAGGTGGGCGGAGGAGGCACTGCAGCCGGGCGGAGCAACCGGCTAAAACCTTCTGGGAAGAACTATGTAAGAGATGTGTGTTATTACCTAAATCATGGCTGCTTTGTGCATTTCTTCGATGTGTGCAGTTATCCACTGGGAAACTTTGTGCAGAATTCCAATGCAGTGCAGACAAGTCATTGGGGCTCCCTCCTCGTGCAGGGTGACTGGTCTGGTCTCCGCCCCCCTCCAAAGTTATCTGTAGTTGGGTCTGCTTTGCTCTCTGCACAGACTATGCTCAGCACCGCAGTGATGTTACCACATTTACATGGTAATAACTAGGTTTGATTTCTACCATTTGTGGCTTTTGAGGAATATCTCCAAAGATTGTTGTGAAGGAGTTCATCCTCACGCTGTCACCAAAGAATTATTTTCATCCCACAGATCAACAGATAGCTAATAAATAATAATAAAAAAGTAAAATGCTAAGTAGGCACTTTTATTTTACAGGGTGTCTTGTGTTTAGAAGTGACACTTTGATGACACCGTCCCTTTAATCTTAAACCCTCATCTTCCACACTACACAGGCAAAGAGATCCCTATACTGGGTCTTGTCCTGATCTACGCCTGGATCACCTTACTGTACACTGGGCAGAAATGATGATAATATTGATGAGGATTCATTGTCCAGTGACAAGGCTGGAGGGGAGATGATGGCAGCAGGCAATGAGAAGATTATTTTTGTAGGATGAGTAGGAACCTAGAGGTTGTATTATGGGTTGTTTTATTTAAGGATTAATAATAATTTGCTCTAACTTTACATAGACGTTTGTTGTAACAAATACTCCTATACAATGCCTCTTCATTATCACAACTAATTTGTGGCAATATTATTTCAGACTGAAACAGTTAAAATTAGCTATTTCTTCTGTGTGTTACAACCTCTGTTTTCTACACCTCCATCTTCTTTCTTCACGTCGCTTATATCAGCTCAGCATTTACATGGTTTGTGAAACCGCATACTCCTGCAATTGCTAACATTCTTTTATTGAGTGCTTCGGGGTGTTAGTGGATGGACTTCGTTTTTCAGCATTACTTGTCTTTTAAACTCAGCTTTAATTACAAGTCTGCACTTTTCACATTACAGTAATGTAGATTCCCAGGCTTTTCAGGTATTTGACCTGCTTTGCATTTATTAGTCCCAAAAAGTTCCTCTAACCACTTCTGTCCAGAGCCTTTCCATCCTCAAAGGAAAACAAAGGTTACTTTGACTCACCTCCTTGTGAATGCTAGACGACTGAAGCCCCATAGAACTCCATAGCAATCCACTGCAAGGCCATAGTCAGCACACTAATACATTTTGGCACGTGTTTTAAGGATGTGCCGGGCCTGCGGGTTAATGCTGCAAGTGTTATTATATATTATATTTTTTTATTATTTATTTTATAATATATTTATTATTATTTCTTTAATATTGTTTTTTTTTTTATATTGTACTGCAAACCAAGAGGTTTTGTCCTTAAAATGCTATTAGAAAAAGAAACTCGGTTTATACGCAGATGACACCTAGTGGTATGTCTTGAAACTGTATCTGTCTCTGGTCTGACAGATCAGAGCTATCAAAGACAAGCTGTTTGTAACACTTTTTACATGAGGACACAACATTATCTACTGATGGCCAACAATAATGCATAAAAGACATTTAGGATCATGTGACCCATCTTTACCAATTCAAAAGTACAAAATACTTTAACCTGTTAAAAATGGGAGGAGGGGTATACATGCTAAGCCCATGTGATATTAATTGTTTTCCCTTTTAAATGTTTTAAAAATCTCACTATGGTTATGTTTCTTCATATTGCCATTTCTGTTGATCACTTTTTTGAATTATAGCAGTGATGGTTGCATTTTTGTTCCTTACGTTTATCCGCATGTCAAATGGATCCATTTGTAAAACCATAAATCTGACATTTCTTTAATATTCACTTGTGGGAATCAATAACTGCTACTGAAGCACATGGATTTGGAAGATTCCCACCAGAGAATGATTGAGGGAATGTGATATTCGCTGCTTTATAAAAATAAAAGTAGATATCTAGGTTTTTTATTTGATTCAGTTTATATTCAAGTATATACAGGAGAATTGAAACAGGTTAGGGTGATCTTAACCAGCCCCTGATACGCTCTGCCACAACATACCCCTGATCCGATCAGATCTTAGACTAGTATCCAAGGCTACAGATATTCGTTAGCATGCGAGGTGCTCATGTATCTACCCATACAATGCACAGATTGAAGATCATTTAGAGTGTGTGCCAATCAAATGACTGTTAAAGGAAAGTTTCTGCTGTTCATTTGGGAGCCATTGTTGGAACAGAAAATGGGATTGGATGAGAAATCCACACAGCATACTATATGTCATGGCAGCGTGTCACAGTAGCATGTCCCTTTTGTGTTTTGACAGGTAGTAACACTCCATTCTGGAGGCATAGAAAATAAATGAAGCCACCAAGAATCAGAATGTACTGGATACCTGGTAAAGAAAAATATTTCCAAGGACCTAATGTAGAGGTTTAGTTACACTTTAATGATTTGCCCACAATGGAATCTTTCATAAACAGTGCTAAAAGCCATAAATGTCTAATATAAAATATTTGTAACCACACAATGTAATGGTTTATATATGAATTTATTTTTGTGTTTCCAGGTGGTAAAGGGAAATGTTTCAGGGACCTGCTGCAGACTTTGACCTTATGAATGCACTGGACTGGAGCAACGGTATTGCGACCCTTCCTGGAAGTGATATACGGGTACACGTTATGCCATAACATAACTCTGCAGTGAACACTTACAAAAAAGAAAATTAGAACTGTATCACTATGATCCTATGATGGGATTTGTGGAACTGTCTCATCCATGAGCATAAATCTGAAATGTCTCTCAAATTGACATGTTAGTCTAATCCAGACTGTTTATATCTGAGAAACTAGTAACACTTGAATATACAAATCTATAAATTTATTAACAACAATACAAGGGCATGGATCAAACCCATTATCACAGATGATACCCAATGCTTGAATGCTGTTAATGGATCTATTGCCTGAGCACAAATAAAACTGATTTTGAATTACTGTATTAATGTAAAAACTTTTTCAGGAAGTGCTTTGTATTCCTAATTTGAGGCAAGGCACTCTTCTTTATTCCAAAATGATCTAAACACAAAGACTGATACCAAATTAGCACTATTTCCCTGTTTGGTCAGAAATGTCAGCTTAAGTTCCCATGGAAGCTGACTTGTCATCTGCCTGATCCTTGAGCATATATAATCAACATTGTTTGATGAGAATAACACTAAAAGCTTACCAAGCCTCTACGTTTTATAATATTTTTATCCTGTAAGGTTACCCAATAATTCTTGCTAAGATTTCTCTGCAGAAAGGCCATTTTTATGCTTACCTGTGATGTTTATATCGCCTCTGTAAAGTTGTAGCACTGCAGCCTCTGTAGTTTTTCGGCATTTAACACCTACATGAGTCTTCATTGCCTGTATCCCCCTATTGCATGTTGTGCTTTATTCTATGGTCCGTGCAACACTACAGAACATATGGGTAGGAGGATGGAACCATGGTATACCACAGGGGACACAGGCATGGAAGTGTTTTACAAAGTTTTTAGTGCAGTGAACTTTTAGCTGGATGTTTTTGTAACCTAACAGGAGAGCTTTAAAGTTGTGGCCATTGTGCCATATTCTGGTAAATGTATTCAGAATATGGTAATTGCACATTGGCATACTAAAAAACATTTCCTGTTTTTAGTTTCCTGCAGAGATTGTGTTGCACTGAGAATATTAGCATGTGCCAGTGGTGCCCCAACCTTTGCATAAGATTCTACTTTGAAAAAGTTATAAATTAGGTTACAAGCTCCAAATGAGTGCAAATTATTATACCTGGCATTTCCTATTTCAAAATATTGTTGAACTGAGGGCTGAGTTTGGGTGCATCACTGAATCCTGGTTTTAAACGTGAAAGGTAGAGGAATGCCTGTTTTTACTTGTGTTTTCTGTGTTTGATGTGTACACAATCATACAGATGGTTAAAAGTGAATGTGAAGCCCATGTGAAGTGCCTCAGGCTTTTTGTAAATCATTTTTAAAAATGGTGTACTATTATGAACCTTTAGTGCTGTGTTTGCACCCAGTTTCGGCTCAGTGAGTTTGGCACCCTGGAAATTATTACAGATTCTGATACTACTGTCACTCCTTCTAACAATCAAAACCAAGAAAAATCCAATACAAGCACCACTTGCCTAGTCCCTAAACAGGGTATGTATATGTGACATGAAAATATGTGACTGTTTTTCCAACAGCTGTGCCAGCTATAACTTTATTCTGATTTCTTCTAGAGTGTAAAAGCTCCAGTGAGGGGAAACCTAGCAAAATGGAGAAAAAGGACACAGCTATGGAGGGGTAAGTTTCTAATGGGCTAGAGCAGTGTTTTTCAACCGCTGTTCCGCGGCACACTAGTGTGCCTTGAGAGATCTTCGGGTGTACCGTGGGAAATTATCCAATTTCAGTTAATTGGTCCCAAAATGATTTATTTACTGCAAAAAATTTGTCTTCATTTGTCTATACCAGCGATGTATAGTGATAGGCAGAACCAAAAAAAACTCTTCCACTAGATGGCAGCAGGTAGCTAATTTACGTGTCTGACTTTTTGGTGGTGTTCCGTGGGATTTTTCTAATTGTAAAATATGTGCCGCGACTAAGAAAGGATGGGAAACACTGGGCTAGAGGCCATAGTTCCTCAGCTGGAGCAAACAACTAGAGAAGTTTTCTAAATAGGGACAGAAATTTTCATCAGAATAAGTAAAAACAAAACTTGTTACTTTCATTTTGATTCAGCCGTTTCATTACTTTCAGTCACTGACCAGAAACAAATAAGCACATTAGGAGCTCTGATGTTCCTGATTAAGGACAGCACTGATGACCCTAGCAACATCCGGGTCAATAGCCTTTTAAGGAGCCTATTATGATAAAAAAAATAATTTTTGGGTTGCTGGTTTCCTGACTGTTTCTACTGCCAATATATTCACTGTAAAAAGCATGCATCTTCTGAAAGCCAGACTTGTAAGAAATTAACTTGTTTTAGTGGTGTGAGAATGGGAAAGAAGTCAAGACAGGGCAGCCTGCTTAAATTCCCTCATTATAGTTTTCCTGTAACAAAATCAAGAGCTTGTGTAAACAAAACAATAATCATTATTATTCATTAATATTAATAATAGTAAATTTATTTACTATATTATATACTATTATTATTTATATTCATATCATTAATTCCCTCGTTAATGACATAACATTATCTATATACATGGCCTCCACATACTACAGTGAGAAAAAAAAAACCTGCATAAAGAAAACTGTTAATAGAGAGATACAAAGGATTGTATTTTTTACGGTCACGTGTTTGCAGAGAAAGCGTGTCTCCAACCGTAGATGAGCAATCAAATACCCCATCCTCAGTGCCTACAGCCCCTGTAGCCAGTACAGAGAATGAGCGACCTCAGAGGCTGCGCAAGAAAAGAAAGCTGCTGTTGGATTCTGGAGATGAAGAGGACTTTATAGATGAAGAAGAGGTAGTTCAAGTCTGTATTATTCCTTGTTTTCCTGATTTTTTTCTGACTTAATTACTATTAAGTAAAAAAGAAAATATAATAATACTAACATAAGCTGTATTCACCCTCATGAATCTGCATAGAGGTTCACCAAAAGGGCAAGCCAATTTTATCAGGTAGCCAAATATAATTCTACTCAAGAACATTATGTTATTACCTGGGAACAGTATAGCACTTGGCAGAAACCTTTACCTTGATGATGAATATATGAGTGACTTGATTTATAAAGAAAGAATGGTCAGTTTTGGAATAAAACTTTTAGGGAAGTTATTTTGCTGAGTATTAACACTGACCCTAACACTATCACTTATTATTTACAAACAGGATAAAGTCAGAAGCCACCAAAGGGGTCGAAAACCTTCCAAGCAAACAAAATCAGGTATTATATGTGATGTTTATGACAATATTGCATGGGTACCAGTAGACATGAGATGATTGTTATCAGTTCTTAGTATCTTCCCATCTGTTAGCATCTTTGATTACTTTAAGATGACTTGTATTATGTGGTTCCTTTTTTTTTTTTGTTTTTTTAAGGCCACCAAGTTATTTGTAATAATTTAACACATCTCTTAAACCATTAGCACCAACAACCAAAAAGAAGTCATGGAACTGGGTCTCTTACCTAGAAGAAGAAAAGATGCCAGCAGCTCCTCTTAAACTCTTCAAAGAGGTAATTTCTGTAGTAATTTCATGTAAAAAATGCACATAACTTCATACATAACCACAAGCTTTAACCAGTTCATTTCAAACTGAATTCAAAAAGTTAACTTTTTGCTTTGTTTTAAGAAACATCTAAAATGGTAATTGTGTCTAAGCAGTACCCTGTAAAATATCCCTTTTTTATTTTAAATTCCTGATGAAAAAAATAGCAGTGTGCATCCTGGCATGTGACTTGGCACTTCTGTACCTACAACATTCTTGCTGCAAATATGGAGTATTAGATCTAGGACTCTGCTTCTTCTAACTACTAGTCTTCGGAGATTTGGAGCAATAAGTATTTATTGATTTGGTGTTGTCTTTCCTGTGCTGCTCACTGGGGACTCTGACACAAAAAAATCAACGCTCTTCTACCGAGATGGTAAACTCCAAAGTGCATAAAAATCCATAATAGATCAGTAGTAGGGAAAAGATCAACTGCAGGTAAACAATAATTGGTGACTATTTATTTGTCTTTTTTTAGCACAATTTCCAGTTTTTAATTCATTAACACCAATATCTGTTTACCTGGGCTGTTTTTGTGTGAAAGTACTATAAACAGCAGAATTGGATACATTGTAGAGGGCTTCATGTGGCTACAGAAGCAAATTACAACCAGCTCAATTTACTAAGCTATAATAAACATTATTTGACAATAACTTTTATGTTTTAGCAGCCAAGTAGAGATTAAAGTAAGTCAAATGTAGTGTACCTGGAAAAGAAATAATTTACTGTCATTCTGCAGGCATGAATAAAATGCTGCTATGTTCAGTAGAAACCTGTCTTTTACATATCAGGACATAAAAAAATCTCCTTCCGTAGGTTCTAAAACTAGGAAAATACAGCTTCAGATAAACACAAATCAAAATGCAGAAGCAGTGTGTGAAAAAATATGTACACCCTTGCCACTTCCATAGGAGTTAAGAGTATAAATAGCAGCCAGGTGCTACTAATCAAATGCATTTGAATAATTAATCATCAGCAAGTGTGACCACACTTATTAAAGCAAATGGTTCGGCAGTGTTCCAGTCTGGAGCATTCAGGTGTGTGTTGATTCTATGCCAAAAAGGAAAGACGCCAGCAGTGATCTTGGAGAAGCTAAAAGAAGGGTTATAAGGCCATTTTCAAACAAATCTTAAGATTTTTCACAAATGATAAGTATTCAAATCGGTTGCCAGTGTCCTCTGGTGTGGTTGTAGTTAAGTTCATGTCAGTACAATTAGAAAAAAATGCAATAAGTATGACAACCTTAGAGGGTGTATAGTATTTTTCTCATGACTGTACCAGTGAGGGGAGCAGGGGACCCAGGAGATTAACACTTCCAGAAGTGTTGGTTTACCTGTGAACTTCAGCAGAAGATTTCTGCTAATCAGAGCTATATGCTGGCAGTATGGGCAGCTGGAAAGGTAAGTATTCCTATAATATTATTTACTTTTATATTATTTGTCATGATTTTTACTCATTAGTTTTTTCGTCATAACACTTGTTTTTTCCTTAATTTTTTTTCCTTTATTATGTGTAGAAAATAAATGCATCATTAAAATGAAATAAAAAACCTATTCATGTATCTTTCCCAGTCATTAGTAATAACAAATGTGTTGGAGTGTAACTGGTTAAAAACAATGTTGCTAAATATTTTATTTGAAGTGTTCTTGGTATGGCCGATTGATACAAACTAGAGGTAAGGAAAGTCTCTGTGGCCTGCAGCAATTAATTAGCTTTTCCCTGAAGGAAGTTAGAATTGTATACATCTTTCAGTTTTTCTTCATTATATTTTTTTGAATAATTTTTTTCCATTAGTAATACCTTTAGTTTACCCTTTTTCTTTCAGCATCAATCTTTCCCTCAGTCTCGGAATGGCTTTAAAGTGGGATACAAGCTGGAAGGGATAGATCCTGAACATCCATCTTTGTACTGTGTCCTGACTACCGTTGAAGTGAGTATTCCCACTGCTAGGCTGTGTAGAGATGCTAGATTTTTGTTTTTGACCTCCTATATTGGCATTTATGTTTGAATACTTGGAAACCATAACTTTCTAAAGCCAGACAATTAATCTTCCTTTGTTGCTCATCGTAGCTTTAATATTACTTTACTATAACTTATGTAAGCTGTTTTTCCCCCATGTCTTCACTTCTAAAAGATCCAAGGTTATCGTATTCGACTGCATTTTGATGGATATCCTGATTGCTATGATTTTTGGGTAAATGCTGATTCTGTGGATATACACCCAGTGGGATGGTGTGAGAAAACTGGACACAGACTTACTCCACCAAAAGGTAAAATAGAACATAAACATTTGTGATTATCTTTTACGTTATCTTACTTCCATAGTCCTGCTTGATTGAATTTTAGAGTTACCAATGCATTGTTTTATATTTGTTTCAACATTTCACAAATTTGTTTATTTATTTAATTTTTTGGTTTCTTACATTTTGTTTTTAGGATATAAAGATGGAGAGTTTAGTTGGCCTTCCTACTTAAAGCAATGCAAGTCACAAGCTGCTCCCAAGACATTATTTAAAAGTTATAACACGGTGAGATAACCTAAAACAGTCATAATAATTCTTTAGCTGTAATGTTTATCTAGTTTGTAATTTGAGTCGCTTTGCCTGTGACCAC
>NC_092858.1:97915049-97916640 GCF_032062135.1 Pyxicephalus adspersus | reverse complement strand
TTTTACAGGTGTGATTCTAGCAGTCCATATATTAGACCTGTTGGACATTGTAAAGAACTTGGGGTACCTCTGACACCCCCACCAGGTAAGGGAAAAAAGATGCTCAAAAATACATTATATTCTTTAAGATTTGTGTTTATAGTTTAGGTTAATAAAAAAATGCTCAAGGATGCCTATATCATCCATTTGCCTTAATTACAATAATATTGTGACTAAGGCCGTCTCAAGTTGCCAGACAGCAGAATGAGCTGACCTACTGCAGCTTTTCCATTTACCCCCCACCTGTGATTGGACAGTGGTGGGGTTAGCAGTTCTCTGAACATCTCACTTGGTGTGGTTCCCTCTCCTGTGGTCATAGTACACAATATAGATTTTTTTGTGTTCCCTAATGTCTAACTGACCCCTGGGACTATCCCTCCTTCTGCTTATGGGATGTTTTGTACAGGAATTTACAGGAGATAAGTGAAATTCAGGTATTTAGTTAAATTGTAAAGATTTTTAATGTTTAATTTTTTATTAATACATAATTGCGCTATTTTTTTTTTTTTTATCTGCTTGGATTTTATCATTAGGTGTTATTTCTTTTTCATGTGTTGTTAGAATTTAAAGACCCAAAAACTTTCTCCTGGGAAACTCATTTGGAGAAGACAGGTGCTCAGGCAGCCCCTGCTAGAGCTTTTAAAGTGGTAAGTGTGCACAATTGTTATAGCATCTAAAGAATATATATATATATCTGTCCCTTAGGTAAGGTGGCTGCATTATATTTCTTTTAAGACTTCTTATTTCACCTGCTAATGTAGAAAAAATGCCACAGTGACTACAATCTTTTGCTTGACTGTATCTGTGAAAGTATCCATAGTTGCCATCCAGGATTGACTTTAACTTCTTCTCAATGCTCAGGGCCGATATCGGATGCGAATCTAGAGTGTGTACAGCACCCGTCGTCCATCGTCCAAACGACCGTCCTGGCGGATCCACGGACGATGAATGATCGTAATGGAAGTGAAGGGGGAGAGCGTGCAGCAGGGTGCCGCTCTGTTGTTCCCCCCTCTCCATAGAGCAGAACGGTGCTGTATGTACAGCACTGGTTCATGCATCGTGCAGTCCTTAGTCGTTGGAAAGGATTGCGAAAGATCCTTTCCAATGACAATTATTACACATGTGTACCCAGCTTAAGACAGCCCCAGTCTCAATTAATGGTTGAAAAAAAAAACAAATGTTATCCCTGATTTATATTATCACAAACTTATCCATGCTGCAGCTGTTCGTGTATTTTTTTTTCTATGTGCACTTATCTTGTAAAAACTTCTCCAAATCTAAAGTAAATACTTTTTAAATATTATTTTTGTCCATTTTTCAACTCCTATTAACCTCCTTGGCAGTAACCCCGAATGTGACTCGGGGTAGAAAAAAGAAGCTGGAAGCGGTAACCCCGAGTCACACATGGGGTAGGTAAACCTAAAGGAAATATTTGAAAAACGAGTCGTACCTGATCCGCTGGCGTCCCTCGTCGTCCTTTGCGTCTTCTTTCTTCCTCTGGCCGGCGCTCTCTGCACTCGATGAGTCACCGGGGAGTTCCCGATGACGTCAG
>NC_092858.1:97910295-97914675 GCF_032062135.1 Pyxicephalus adspersus | reverse complement strand
GTTAGTGGGTGGCGAGCTTCTGCTATATTCAGCAGGTATGCACAGATTTACCTGTGGGCATCCACCGTTAATTAATGACAGATCCAGGACCCTTCTTTGCTGCGTCAGAGGAAGCCACCATCTTCTTCCGAGAGGACAGCAAACCTCTTCAACCATTGAAAGGCTACTCCTAATGTAAAGTCTGCTCATGCACAGGTGTTACAGGGGCTGGCTTTGTTTTCCACACCACACATGTGCAGTACAGTGTAATCGATAGTGACAACACTAGCAATCCTGAGTGAAAGTTAATGAATTTTGTCTGATTCAGAAGTAACAATGCAGAAGCTTTTCCAGGTGTCCTAGAAGCACAAGCAACACACAGCATTTTTTTTTCTTGCATTTTTCCTGTTCTGTAGCACATACAGGTTTTACATAAAAATACATTCTGTAAAGAAGAGTGGGTTTCTAACTAAACTCCCTAACCATAGTTCCTTTTTCCCTTTTTTTTTTTTTTTTTTTTTTTTTTATTGAGATGAGAAAATACAATAGCAGTCAAATGTAAGTGTAAATGGGGAAAAATATAACAATAAGGGAGAAAATAAAAATTAGAAAATAGTCAGGAATTATCAAGCTGGGATGCAGGTCTGGATGAGACCAGAAAATAGAAAACAATCGGGATATGTGCAACAGTAATAGTAAACAAAGTATTACTGAAAACATATATACAAAAACAATAATCAAAAATGAAGACCATGTCCCTATAATACCAACAAAAGCATTTTGAAAATTTGTTTACAAAATATAACAAAGTAAAATATAATGATAACCCACAAAAAGGCAAAGGAATAGGTTATGTCTCAATCTCCAAAAATAGGGAGCAAATTCAGAAAAAAGGAAACAGAGGGAATAAACATTCAACCCAGAATATGCATTGACAGGGCATTAAAGATTAAGAGATGTTTGACCAGAAGAGTATGGCATAAAAAAATCCCACCAATGGTGTGCAATACTGCTGAAGTATATCCAGTCCTCTTGGAGAGCAGTCAGCTTATCAAAGAACATTGGGCCTGATTTAAAAAGCTCTCCAAGGCTGGAGAGCCTACATTTTCATCAGTGAAGCTGGGTAATCCTTTTATGCTTTGGCAAGTTTTTTCTTTGCTGCTGTAAACATTAGTGATGGCAAATGGAAATGTTGGGAAACACATGAACCAGGTCATTTACATAGCAATGCTTCTAAAGGATCCAAACTAAGATATAAAACACAGAACCCTACTGATAATTAAACATACCTGCTGCCAAAAATCACAGACTATAGTGCAGTCCCACCAACAAATGCACAAAAGCCCCCAACTGTATGCAGCCCCTAAAACGCTCAGATGAGTGAGTGCAGACTGACATGTAAACTGGGCCGGGTTCCTCTTCAAGGCTAATAAATACATTTAAGGAGCCTTTAGATGCAGTATACCATATATCCAACCATTTATCTTCAGTAATAGTCTGGTCCATGTCACTTACTCATCCAATGGCATAGAAAGATACAGTGGCTGTGCATGGTTCTTTTTCGATATGGTTCTTACTTATCAATATGTCTGAAATATGAATATGTTGTAGAATAGTAAAGGCATTCCTATGAGATGTGCAGACTAGGGACTTTCTGTCTGATCTGCTTAATTTCAGTGCAGGGCAAGTATCCGAGGTCTAATATACAGCAGATTTCTCCATTAAAAGAACCTGTCGTTCCCTGACACATTCTGTTACATACAGGGCCTATCAGTCCTTCCAACTGTAATAACATTAACACTATATATGAACTAAAAACAATGTTAATAAAAAAAACTTCTGCCCCACATTCACATACTAAGGCCACACACACATTATAGGTATTTTTTATACATGCCAGTTTTAGTGGAATATTTGTGGAGCCATCATTTTTGGTTAAGCTCTAAATTATGATTTATAAAGCATCATCTTTTGACAAATTTTAGATATCATTTTTGAAGTTTTTACACCATTTGCATGCTTGATCTATTAACTTTTTATTTATAATCTACCAAAATTAAAGATTTTATTTAGTGTTCCTGATAAATATATTTGATGATCATTGCACAACTATCGTGCAACTATATAGGGCAACACATTTATTTGTACTCTATTTAAACTGTAATAAAATGTAAAAAGTTAAACCTCTAAAAATGGGTTATTGGATGGAAGTACACTTTCCAGGTAAAAAAAAAGTACACACACCAACAACTGGAAAGTTTTTTAGTTCTTCTTTGTTAGTCCATATTATACTTAATATGAAGCCGTTTTTTCACAAAACTCTTACATATTTTTCTTGTGTTCTGATTTAAGCGTCCTCCACATGGCTTCCAACCACAAATGAAACTTGAAGCTGTAGATAAAAGGAATCCCATGTTGATTCGAGTCTGCACTATTGTTGAGAGAGAGGAAAACCGCATTAAGGTACCTGCCTTCAAAATATTTAGGGTAAACTAGTTAGATGCTTTATATTGGTGCAAATCATGATGTGTTATGTACTTTTTCAGCTACATTTTGATAACTGGAGCTCACTCTATGACTATTGGGTAGATGCAGACAGTCCAGATATTCATCCAGTGGGTTGGTGTGCAAAGACTGGCCATCCACTTCAGCTGCCGCCAGGTAAGATAAAATTAACAGGTTTTCTGTTTAATTTTATGGTCTGGCTTTACTGTAATGTGAAAAAATGACTAATAATTATGAATAGCAATTTTACTTATTTATTTATTTTGCAGGTGTTGGAGACACAGCCACAATTCCTGGACAGGGCTGTCCTATTCCTGGTTGTAAAGGGATTGGCCATGTGCGGGGACCACGATATGGCACACATTATACGTAGGTAGCTTTTTATTAGAGTTCCTAATTATTTTCCTGCAGTGAGTATATTTTTGTATCATTCTTTATTTTTTTATTTAGTGCTGTTGGATGTCCCTATTCAGAGGTGAACCTGAACAGAGAAAGTTTATTGCAGGACCGTCTTATTGGCGACCGGCCATGGCCAGCATACAACCCACTAAAATCCAGAAGGCCAAGTACACCCAACCCAACAACTGACCCTCAGCCAGATTCACCACAATCCAGGTAGTATAGAATTGATTTCTCTGAGCCTTCTCTGTTTCAGTAAATCTCATCTTACAGTTAAGCATTGATAATTTTCAGAAAGTGTCCAACTCCCACAGACGAGCAGTTTGGAAAGGGAAACATGTGGGAAATGGCAGAGTGGCTGGAAGATGAAGCTGAAATGAAACCACAAATTAAAAAGTAAGAATGTGGATTGATTTGTCTTGATCTGGGGATACAATCTAGCTCTTCTACTAGATGCCAACAAATGGTTTACAAATATGTATTGTGTTTATTATATAACACAAACCGTTACTGATTATAAAGTATAGAACTACAATTGCTGTCTGTCTCAGACTTTGGTAATTGCTCTATAACGGGCTTGCAGCCAATGAAGTCATAAATGGTGACTTGATAGTTCCTCTCAGTCCGCTGCTTAAAAAGGGTATGAAGCCACTGAATGAGTCTCAGTCAAGAAGACTTCCTTTTTGTTGAAAACACATATATAGTGGATATACCACTAGAGGAATAACATGAGCTGCTGTTGGTAAAATCATTGTTGAGAATGCAAATTGCCTAAATGGAAAGCTGTTATTTTGATTTCAGTAGTTTAAATCCAACTCTTGATAAAGATATCTCTATGACAATTAGCTGAACACAACCTATAAAATTGTGAACTTTTTGCTGGGGAACCTAAGTTATGGCTTGCTGCATTAATCAAGACCTAACACTGTGCAAAACTCTGCTGCAACTTTAAGGAGAAAAACAAATGCAA
Organism: Pyxicephalus adspersus; assembly: GCF_032062135.1. Classification (NCBI taxonomy): domain Eukaryota; kingdom Metazoa; phylum Chordata; class Amphibia; order Anura; family Pyxicephalidae; genus Pyxicephalus; species Pyxicephalus adspersus. The sequence continues at coordinate 97,910,822 of NC_092858.1, read as the reverse complement.
TTGACCAAACTTTGTTTTCCCTATTCATATTTAGTAAAGTTTCATATATAGTGTGGGTTTTTATAATTTGTGGAATGACTATTGTCCTTTATAATGCAGCTTTGGCAGCCTATCAGTCAGTACAATTGTGGTTTTGCTGTGTTCTATGAAAACATTCAATGTGTGGTAGCTGTTTAGAGTAGGAAGTGCTCACCTTGGTTACATTAATTATTAATTTATCAACACCCTAAACTAAAAACATGGATAAGATTACTTCAATCTCCTACCAACACTGATTACAGCCTAGTGGGACATTCTTGGTTGGCTCCTTTTTACATATTTTCCTTCATTTAGTTTTGTTTTCTACTGTCTGTGCTTTGGTTTGGAAAATTATCAAATTTCAAAAAATGTTTAATGCACTTCATTCTTTTGTAGGGGTGCTCACACATATATCCGCCTACAGCTGATTAAACAGGACACCGATGGCACAGGTTAGCATGCTTGCTTTTATAGCTTTTATTCCCATGTATGGAAGGTTCAGAGGAGGT